>NC_079190.1:6557791-6725291 GCF_029499605.1 Hyla sarda
TCCTGGGTCCAAAGAACCTGAGGATCAAAAACTCAATTCTCTTGTGATGAGGTCCGATGCACATTAGGAGGGGTTCCGTGCGGTAACGCACGGCACAGTCCAATCTTTCATTGTTAACACAATTGATGTAGAGGGGTCTGGCGAGACTGGTCACAGGGATGTTGAACCTGTTGATAAGAGAGGCCAAAAAAAAATTTCCTGCAGATCCGGAATCCAAGAAGGCCATAGTAGAGAAGGAGAAGGTAGAGGCAGATATCCGCACAGTAAGGCGTGGAGAAGCAGAGTTGACATCAAGAACTGTGTCACCTTTGTGCGGAGTCAGCGTACGTCTTTCCAGGCGGGGAGGACGGATAGGACAATCCTTCAGGAAGTGTTCGGTACTGGCACAGTACAGGCAAAGATTCTCCATGCGGCGTCGTGTCCTCTCTTGAGGTGTCAAGCGAGACCGGTCAACTTGCATAGCCTCCACGGCGGGAGGCACAGGAACGGATTGCAGAGGACCAGAGGAGAGAGGAGCCGGGGAGAAAAAACGCCTCGTGCGAACAAAGTCCATATCCAGGCGGAGCTCCAGACGCCATCCGGAAGAACGCATGTCAATGCGAGTGGCAAGATGAATGAGTTCATGTAGGTTAGCAGGAGTCTCTCGTGCGGCCAGAACATCTTTAATGTTGCTGGATAGGCCTTTTTTAAAGGTCGCGCAGAGAGCCTCACTATTCCAGGACAACTCGGAAGCAAGAGCACGGAACTGAATGGCGTACTCGCCAACGGAAGAAACACCCTGGGCCAGGTTCAGCAGGGCAGTCTCGGCAGAAGAAGCTCGGGCAGGCTCCTCGAAGACACCACGGACCTCAGCGAAGAAGGACTGGACTGTGGCTGTGGCAGGATCATTGCGGTCCCAGAGCGGTGTGGCCCCAGACAAGGCCTTTCCAGAAAGGAGACCACGGCAGAGTCTAGAGTCCTCATCAAATTTGTCCGGCAGGGACAAGCAGGGGTTAGGAGCGGCCGGTTGCTGCGGAGGAGTTGCAGGAGCCGGCGGAGGAGATGGTTGTTGCAGCTGCTGTGTCTGAGACTGAAGTTGCTGTATCTGCGGCAGCAGCTGCTGTATCTGTGACTGAAGTTGCAGTGTCACGGTGGTCAAGTATGCCAGCTGGTGATTTCGTTGGGCAATCTGTCGGGCTTGCTGGGCGACCAGTGTGGGGAGGTCGGCGACAAGTGGCAGAGGAACTTCAGCGGAATCCATGGCCGGATCTACTGTCACGCTCCCGGCTGGTAGGAGGTGGATCCTCTGTGCCAGAGAGGGATTGGCGAGGACCGTGCTAGTGGACCGGTTCTAAGTCACTACTGGTTTTCACCAGAGCCCGCCGCAAAGCGGGATGGTCTTGCTGCGGCGGTAGTGACCAGGTCGTATCCACTAGCAACGGCTCAACCTCTCTGGCTGCTGAAGATAGGCGCGGTACAAGGGAGTAGACAAAGGCAAGGTCGGACGTAGCAGAAGGTCGGGGCAGGCAGCAAGGATCGTAGTCAGGGGCAACGGCAGGAGGTCTGGAACACAGGCTAGGAACAAACAAGGGAACACTTTCACTAGGCACAAGGGCAACAAGATCCGGCGAGGGAGTGCAGGGGAAGTGAGGTATATATAAGGAGTGCACAGGTGAACACACTAATTAGAACCACTGCGCCAATCAGCGGCGCAGTGGCCCTTTAAATCGCAGAGACCCGGCGCGCGCGCGCCCTAGGGAGCGGGGCCGCGCGCGCCGGGACAGGACCGACGGAGAGCGAGTCAGGTACGGGAGCCGGGGTGCGCATCGCGAGCGGGCGCCACCCGCATCGCGAATCGCATCCCGGCTGGAGGCGGTACCGCAGCGCACCCGGTCAGTGGATCTGACCGGGGCGCTGCAGCAACGAGGATGAGGCGAGCGCTCCGGGGAGGAACGGGGACCCGGAGTGCTCGGCGTAACAGTAACAGGGTTGATGTTCCTGGAGGGATCCGCCAGATGGAAAAGTATTTAGGCAAACTAGAAGAATGGTCAGAACTCTGGACACTGAAATTTAATGTGGATAAGTGCAAGTTAATGCACCTGGGGCGTAAAAACCCTCAGGCAGAATATAGATTATTTGACAGTCCTGACCTCAGTATCTGAGGAAAGGGATTTAGGAATAATTATTTCAGAAGACTTAAAGGTCGGAAGACAATGTAATAGAGCAGCAGGAAACACAAGCAGAATGCTTGGATGTTTAGGGAGAGGTATAAGCAGTAGAGAGGGAAGTGCTCATGGGTGTATAGGGAGAGGTATAAGCAGTGGAGAGAGAGAAGTGCTCATGGGTGTATAGGGAGAGGTATAAGCAGTAGAAAGAGAGAAGTGCTCATGCCTCTGTATAGAACACTGGTGAGACCTCACTTGGAGTATTGTGCGCAGTACTGGAGGCCGTATCTCCAGAAGGATATAGATACTCTAGAGAGAGTTCAAAGAAGATACTAAACTAGTACATGGATTGCAGGATGAAACTTACCAGGAAAGGTTAAAGGACCTTAACATGTATAGAAGAAAGAAGAGACAGAGGGATGTGATAGAGACTTTATATACATAAAGGGAATCAACACGGTAAAGGAGGAGAGGAGATTTAAAAGAAGGAAAACTACCACAAGAGGACATAGTTTTAAATTAGAGGGGCAAAGGTTTCTGCAGTAATATGAGAAAGTATTACTTTACTGAGAGAGTAGTGGATGCATGGAATAGTCTTCCTGCAGAAGTGGTCACTGCAAATACAGTGAAGGAGTTTAAACATGTATGGGATAAGCATAAGGCTATCCTTCATATAACATATAGATAGGTATAAGGCTATCCTTCATATAAGATAGAGATAGGTATAAGGCTATCCTTCATATAAGATAGAGATAGGTATAAGGCTATCCTTCATATAAGATATAGATAGGTATAAGGCTATCCTTCATATAAGATAGGGATAGGCATAAGGCTATCCTTCATATAAGATATAGATAGGTATAAGGCTATCCTTCATATAAGATAGAGATAGGTATAAGGCTATCCTTCATATAAGATATAGATAGGTATAAGGCTATCCTTCATATAAGATAGAGATAGGTATAAGGCTATCCTTCATATAAGATAGAGATAGGTATAACGCTATCCTTCATATAAGATAGGGATAGGCATAAGGCTATCCTTCATATAAGATAGAGATAGGTATAAGGCTATCCTTCATATAAGATAGAGATAGGTATAAGGCTATCCTTCATATACGATAGGGATAGGTATAATGCTATCCTTCATATAAGATAGGGATAGGTATAAGGCTATCCTTCATATAAGATAGGGATAGGCATAAGGCTATCCTTCATATAAGATAGGGATAAGCATAAGGCTATCCTTCATATAAGATAGGGCCAGGGACTATTCATAGTATTCAGATTATTGTGCAGTTTAGATGGGCCAAATGGTTCTTATCTGCCGACACATTCTATGTTTCTATAAATTAGGGATTAAACCCTAAATTGCACTCTGTCACACAATCCTGAGCAGCAGATGATTTGTGGAGCAAATAAAAATAAACTCAATTGGGCTGAAAAATGAGGAGATAAGATGGTTGATAAAGTTCCGGCAGCTTGGAGATCTGTATGAGGCAGCTGACAGCTATCTGCCCCTCTCTGCTGCAATGCTCAATAACGTGAATAGGAGGTTTAGCAATCAATGATCCTTCTCAGAGTAACAGCACAGCACTTTGCACTCCTGCCTTTCCCTAATGCTGATGTGACTAGCAGTTGCAGTGTAACGCTGTGGTATGAGCTATTCACACACACACAGTCCCGTCCTCTCCATCTGAGTGCATAGATGAAATGAAGAGAGGCAAGATGGCCGCCGATTATATAGGGGCTGTGACATCACAGGGGTCAGTGAACACTGATAGGCTGCATCTCACATGTGGTTCATGGTCAGACCGCCTACCTTCATTCCCGCCGCTGTTTCCCGACCTCCCATAATCCCCTGCCCCATGTAATCACATGTGGATCCACCATCTTAGCTCTCCAATAGCCTGGAACGCTGTAAAATGGAATTTAATGAAGCGATTCGCACAATAGAATCGCAGCGATATTCGCATTAGTTGCAAATCGAATATTTCATGAAATTCGTAACAAATTCGGGTTCATCAGCTTCAATTCGCTCATGTCTAATTATTATGTAGGCGGCCAAAATGCCAGAACTGTTTTTAACAGCATTTAGAGATATGCTTTACAGCAATACCCAAGGACATAGGCGGCAATAGACAGCAGCTGACCCATTCACGTGACTAGAAAATCTGTTTAAGCATGCTCTGTGACGAGGTCATTTTTACAGAGGGAGGGGGAGGCTGAGTTCTTAATGTCTCCTCTATCTACTTCAGTCATCTTTAATTGTAATGCTGTACTGATCACTTTCCTCCTCCTTATCATCAAATATATAACAGAAAGTATCAGTTTAGTTTTAGGCTTAACCCCTTAAAGGGGTACTCCACCCCTAGACATCTTATCCCCTATCCAAAGGATAGGGGATAAGATGCCAGATCGCCGGGGACCCGCTGCTTGGGACCCCCGGGATCGCCGCTGCGGCACCACGCTATCATTAAAGCACAGAGCGAGTTCACTCTGCACATAATGACGGGCGATACAGGGGACGGAGCAGCGCGATGTCATGGCTCCGCCCCTCGTGCCGCGGTGCCGCAGCGGCGATCCCGGGGTCCCCAGCAGCGGGACCCGGCGATCTGACATCTTATCCCCTATCCTTTGGATAAGGGATAAGATGTCTAGGGGCGGAGTACCCCTTTAAGGACCCAGCCAATTTTCACTGTGGTACCGGGCCATTATTTGCACATCTGACCACTGTCACTTTAAACATTAATAACTCTGGGATGCTTTTACCTTTCATTCTCATTCCAAGATCGTTTTTCATGACATATTCTACTTTATGTTAGTGGTAAAATCTTTTCGATACTTGCATCATTTCTTGGTGAAAAATTCCAAAATTTGATGAAAAAATTGAAAATTTTGCATTTTTTTTAAACTTTGAAGCTCTCTGCTTATAAGGAAATATTTTTAATATTCCAAATAAATTATATATTGATTCACATATACAATATGTCTAATTTATATTTCCATCATAAAGTTGAGATGTTTTTGCATTTAGAAGAGATCAGAGGCTTCAAAGTTCAGCAGCAATTTTTCAATTTTTCACAACATATTTCAAAATCAAAATTTTTCAGGGACCAGTTTTGTTTTGAAGTGGATTTGAAGGGCCTTCTTATTAGAAATACCCAATAAATGACACCATTGTAAAAACTGCACCCCTCAAAGTATTCAAAATGACATTCAAAAGGTTTGTTAACCCTTTAGGTGTTTCACAGGAATAGCAGCAATTTGAAGGAGAAAATTCAAAATCTTCATTTTTTACACTGGCATGTTCT
Source organism: Hyla sarda (assembly GCF_029499605.1). NCBI lineage: Eukaryota > Metazoa > Chordata > Amphibia > Anura > Hylidae > Hyla > Hyla sarda. The sequence continues at coordinate 6,563,249 of NC_079190.1, forward strand.
TGTAGACCCAGTTATTGAATTTTTACAAGAGGTAAAAAGAGAGAAATCTTTCTAAAATGTGTAACCCAATTTCTCTCAAGTAAGAAAATACCTCATATGTGTATGTCAAGTGTTCGGCGGGCGCAGTAGAGGGCTCAGAAGGGAAAGAGCAACATTGGGATTTTGGAGAGTGAGTTTTTTTTAAATGGTTTTTGAGGGGCATGTCACATTTAGGAAGCCCCTATGGTGCCAGAACAGAGAAAAAAAAAACACATAGCATATTATTTCGCAAACTACACCCTTCAAGGCATGTAACAAGGGGTACAGTGAGCCTTAACACTCCACAGGTGTTTGACGACTTTTCGTTAAAGTTGGATGTGTAAATTATTATTTTTTTCACTAAAATGCTAGTTTTCCCTCAAATTTAAAATTTTTACAAGGGATAATAGGACAAAATGCCCCCCAAAATTTGTAACTTCATCTCTTCTGAGTATGGAAATACCCCATGTGTGGACATCAAGTGCTCTGCTGGCGAACTACAATGCTCAGAAGAGAAGGAGTGCCATTGAGCTTTTGGGAAAAAAAATAATTTGGAATAGAAGTCAGGGGCCATGGGCGTTTACAAAGTCTCCCGTGGTGCCAGAACAGTGGACCCCCCCCCACATGTGACTCCATTTTGGAAACTACACCACTCGCAGAATTTATTAAGGGGTGCAGTGAGTATTTACACCCCACTGACGTTTGACAGATCTTTGGAACAGTGGGCTGTGCAAATGAAAAATTGCATTTTTCATTTTCATGGACCACTGTTCCAAAAATCTGTCAGACACCTGTGGGGTGTAAATGCTCACTACACCCCTTATTACATTACATGAGGGGTGTAGTTTCCAAAATGGGGTCACATGTGGGGGGGTCCATTGTTCTGGCACTATGGGGGCTTTGTAAACACACGTGGCCTTCAATTCCAGACAAATTTTCTCTTCAAAAGCCCAATGGCACTCCTTCTCTTCTGAGCATTGTAGTTCACCCGTTGAGCACTTTACTTCCACATATGGGGTATGTTCTTACTCAGAAGAAATGGGGTTACACATTTTGGGGGGGCTTTTTTCCTATTTACCCTTGTGAAAATGAAAAATTTAGGGTAACACCAGCATTTTAGTGAAAATGTTTTATTTGAAGAATTTTCATTAAACACCTGTGGGGAGTTAAGGCTCACTATACCCCTTGTTACATTACGTGAGGGGTGTAGTTTCCAAAATGGGGTCACATGTGGGTATTTCTTTTTTTGCGTTTATGTCAGAACCGTTGTAAAATCAGCCACCCCTGTGCAAATCACCAATTTAGACCTCAAATGTACATGGTGCACTCTCACTCCTGAGCCTTGTTGTGCACCCGCAGAGCATTTTACGCCCACATATGGGGTATTTCCGTACTCAGGAGAAATTGCGCTACAAATTTTGGGGGTCTTTTTTTCCTTTTAACGCTTGTGAAAATAAAAAGTATGGGGCAACACCAGCATGTTAGTGTAAAATGTTTTTTTTTTTTTTTTTTTACACTAACAAGCTGGTGTAGCCCCCAACTTTTCCTTTTCAAAAGGGGTAAGAGGAGAAAAAGCCCCCCAAAATTTGTAGTGCAATTTCTCCCGAGTACGAAAATACCCCATATGTGACCCTAAACTGTTTCCCTGAAATATGACAGGGCTCTGAAGTGAGAGCGCCATGTGCATTTGAGGACTAAATTAGGGATTGCATAGGGGTGGTCATAGGGGTATTCTACACCAGTGATTCCAAAACAGGGTGCCTCCAGCTGTTGCTAAATTCCCAGCATGCCTGGACAGTCAGTGGCTGTCTGGAAATGCTGGGAGTTATTGTTTTGCAACAGCTGGAGGCTCCGTTTTGGAAACCCTGCCGTACAATATGTTTTTCATTTTTATTGGGGGGGGGAGACAGTGTAAGGGGGTGTATATGTAGTGTTTTACCCTTTATTATGTGTTAGTGTAGTGTAGTGATTTTAGGGTACATTCGCACTGGCGTGTTACGGTGAGTTTCCCGCTAGGAGTTTGCGCTGCGGCGAAAAAATTGCCACAGCCCATACTTGAAGCAGGAAACTTACTGTAAACCTGCCCGTTTGAATGTACCCTGTACATTCACATGGGGGGGGGGGGGGCAAACCTCCTGATGTTTCAAAACTACAAGTCCCAGCATGTACTGACAGACCATGCATGCTGGGAGTTGTACTTTTGCAACAGCTGGAGGCACACTGGTTGGAAAACCTTCAGTTAGGTTCTGTTACCTAACTCAGTATTTTCCAACCAGTGTGCCTCCAGCTGTTGCAAAACTACAACTCCCAGCATGTACTGATCACCAAAGGGCATGCTAGAAGATGTAGTTATGCAACAGCTGGAGGTACGCAACTACAACTCCCAGCATGCCGAGACAGCTGTTTGGGCATGCTGGGATTTGCAGTTTTGCAACATCTGGAGGGATACAGTTTTAGAGAACACTGCAAAGTGATCTCCAAACTGTGGCCTTCCAGATGTTGCAAAACTACAACTTCCAGCATGCCATGACAACTGTTTGGGCATGCTGGAATATGTAGTTTTGCAAACAGCTGTCATGGCATGATGGGAGTTGTAGTTTTGCAACATCTGGAGGGCTACAGTTGGAGACCACTGTTAAGTGGTCTCAAACTGTACCCTCCAGATGTTGCTGGGCAACTTAACGGCTTCCGTACGATCCAGCCGCACGACATCGTCTCCCGCCGATCTCCGTCGCCTTCAGCCTCCGGATGGGTAAGTGGATCTTCGGCGTCGGTCCCCATCGGTTTCCCCGTGCTGCCCCGCCTATTGTGGGGGGGCAGGACAGGGAAAACTAAAGTTAACCCCCCCCCGCCCCGATCTGCTATTGGTCGTCGCTTCTGACGCCCAATAGCAGGGATAGGAGGGGTGGCACCCCTGCCACCTCACTCCTATCCCTTCAGGGGGAACGTAGGTGTCTTAGACTACCGCGATGCCCCTTATATTCCGGGTCACCGGGTCACCATAGACCCGTATGACCCGGAATAGGCACAAACCGCAAGTGTGAATTCACTTGCAATTTGCCGCGATCGCCGACATGGGGGGTCTGATGACCCCCCGGGGCATTTGTGCGAGGTGCCTGCTGATCGATATCAGCAGTCATCCCGGTTGGACCGGGACGGAAATTCCCACGGGCGTATGGATACGCCCTTCGTCCTTAAGTACCACAAAGCCAGGGCGTAACCATACACCCTAGGTCCTTAAGGGGTTAAGATGTTAAAGGGGTACTCCACTGGCCAATGTGGAACTAAATGTTCCGAACGCTGTTTTCGCGCTGCGGGGGTCGGCCATGCCCCCTCATGATGTCACGACCATGCCCACTCTATGCAAGTCTATGGGAGGGGGCATGAAGGCCATCACGCCTCCTCCCAGTGGTGGGAACCCCATGATCAGACATCTTATCCTCATTTCCATTAGATAGGGGATAAGATGTCTAGGGGTTGAGTACCCCTTTAAATGACGATCTCAAAGTTCTTTTAATCTCCTCATTCCTGAGACAAAATATGATTGGACTGCTAGAATGGGGCACAAAGGTGTAGAGGAAGATAAGAGAGACGTAAACGTCCACCTGTGGCTTTTGGGTCTGTTCGTAGGTGTAAACAAGGAGCCGCGGTACGTAGTAGGTTCTGATGATGAACCAGTGGGTCACACAGGTGTAGACGGCTTTATTACCACTATTAGATTGGGCCGACGAGCAGACTTTTGTGATGATGATGGTATAGGAGAATATGATGAAAGATAATGGCCCCAGGTGACAGACTAAGCCAATATAATAGGCTTTCAAAAGAGTTGGAGCCGGATCCATATAGGTTGTGACTCCAACAGTACCGATAGAACAAAAACAATTCTTTATCTTATTTGACCCACTATATGGAAGAGCATATGCCAAAATCATGATGCCAAGTCCGATCACAACAGCTATCATGCATAACGCTATGCAAACGAATACGGTAAGTCTGTTACCAATGATGGCGTGATACTGAAGGGGCTTACAAATGGCGACATAGCGGTCAATGGCCATAAACATGATGATAAAGGAGTCAAGAGGATTAAGGGTGTGAAAGATTAAGGGTGTGAAAGTTGAGGTGTCAAAGAGAAGGTCGGAGAAGGCCAGGCTTGCGATTATAATGTACATCGGTTGGTGTAAATGTTCTTTATAGAAGGCCAACAGGATGACAGTGAGGTTTGCACATAATGACAGATAATAGATCAGGAAAATAAGAATCCCAAAGACAATGTGATGTTTCTCAGGAAGACCAGGAAACCCAACCAGGACAAACTCGAAAAATGCTGATTCATTGGCCATTAACGTCTTCAATATCTGTGAGAAACACAATGGGGGACATATTCATAGACTTTTGTATTAACCCCTTAGGGAATTTTCACCTTAAAGGGGTACTCCCGCCCTAAGACATCTTATCCCACCACTGGGGACCCCTGCAATCTTGCATTCAGCACCCACATCCTTTGGATAGGGGATAAGATGTCTTAGGGCCGGAGTACCCCTTTAAGGACTCAGCACTTTTTTGCAATTCTGACCACTCTCACTTTATGCATTAATAACTCTGGGATGCTTTTACCTTTTATTCTGATTCTGAGATTGTTTGTTTTTTCGTGACATATTCTACTTTAATATACAGGAAAATATTTGTTGTTACTTGCATCCTTTCTTGGTGAAAAATCCCCAAATTTCATGAAAATTTAGAATTTTTCTAACTTTTAAACTTTCTGCTTGTAAGGAAAGTGGACATTTTTAATAAACTATATATTGATTCACATATACAATATGTTTCCATCATAAAGTTGACATGTTTTTACTTTTTGAAGACATTAGAGGGCTTCAAATTATAGCAGCAATTTTCAAAATTTTCAGGAAAAATTCAAGTTAAGTTTGAAGTGGATTTGAGGGGCTTTTCTGTGAGAAATACCCCCTAAATTACCCCATTATAGAAACTGCATCTCTCAAAGAAATCAAAATGACATTCAGAAAGTTTTTTTTTTAACCCTTTAGGTATTTCACAGGAATAGCAGCAAAGTGAAGGAGAAAATTTTATAATCTTCATTTTTTACACTCTTACATGTTCTTGTAGAGCCATTTTTTTAAATTTTTACAAGGGGTAAAAGGAGAGAAATTCACCCAAAATGTATAACCAAATTTCTCTTGAGTAAGGCAATACCTCTTATGTGGATGTAAAGTGCTCTGCATGTGCACTACAAGGCTCAGAAGGGGAGGAGCGACAATGGGATTTTGGAGAGTGAATTTTGCTGAAATGTTTTTTGTTTTTTTTTTGGGGGGGGAGGGGGCATGCCGCTAAATGCGACATGCCCCCCAAAAACCATTTCAGAACAGCAAAAAAAAAAAAAACACATAACATTCTATTTTGGAAACTACATGCCTCAAGGAACGTAACAAGGGGCACAGTGAGCCTAAACACCCCACAGGTGTTTGACGACTTTTCATTAAATTTGGATATGTAAATTTTAAAAAAAATTCACTGAAATGCTGGTTTTTCCACACATTTTACATTTTTAAAAGGGGTAATAGGAGAAAATGCCCGCAAAATTTGTAACCCCATTTCTTCTGAGTATGGAAATACCCCATGTGTGGATGTAAAGTGCTCTGCTGGCGAACTACAATGCTCAGAAGAGAAGGAGTCACATTTGGCTTTTGGATGCAAATTTAGCTGAAATGGTTTTTGGGGGGCATGTCCCATTTAGTATGCCCAGAACAGCAAAAAAAAAAAAAACACATGGCATACTATTTTGGAAACTACACACCTCAAGGAATGTAACAAGGATTACAGTGAGCCTCAACACCCCACCGGTGATTGATGACTTTTTGTTAAAGTTGGATGTGTAGATGGAAAAAAATGTTCACTAAAATGCAGTTTTTTCCCCAAAGTTTACATTTTTACAATGAGAAAATGTCCCCCCAAAATTTGTAACACCATTTCTTCTGAGTATGGAATTACACCCATATGTGGATGTAAAGTGCTCTGCAGGCAAACTACAATGCTCAGAAGAGGAGGAGCTCCATTGAGCTTTTGGAGAGAGAATTTATTTGGAAAGGAAGTTGGGGGCTATGTGCGTTTACAAAGCCCCCATGGTACCAGAACAGTGGACCCCCCCACATGTGACCCCATTTTGGAAACTACACCCCTCAGAGAATTTAATAAGGGGTACAGTGATCATTTACACCCCACTGGCGTTTGACAGATTGTCATGTCTGTATTGGTCTGTGTTCACACACAGCCTATTGGTTATGCTGTATGTGAACAGTTTTATCTTTCCTGGACAGGGAAGAGTTGATTTCTCCGGCCTTTTCAGCACAGGCCTCTGTTAGTCAATAGCCTTTCAGGTGTGACTATTTATAGTCAGCCCAGCTTAGTCTCTGTGCTGGTGATTGAGTTGGACTTCCTGATGTCTAGCTGCTAACATACTGCCATGCTGCTAATGGAGGCTGGGTGAAACACTTCTTATTTGAGCTTTTATCTACTATATCTGTTTTAGCATGCATTTTGTATTTTCTTGTTTTAGCTTTGTTATTTGGCATGCTCAGTAGATTTTAAGCTGTGTTTTTACAGTCGGTTTTAGGATTTGTATATCCTTTCTCTTATGTGTCTGTTCACACGGTGTATTCTCTTGTTTCTGTTTATGTGACGTTCTGTGTTATATTTCTGTTTTCCTACTGGGCCAGCATCCTGACCACACTGCGGTGTGTGTGCTGCTGGCCAGTAGTCTATTTGGATTTATTATTAATTGCTATTCCTATAGTGGAGTGTCCAGTTTGTGTGTCCAGTGTGAACAGTGCCCTAACTGGCATCCCTGTTTCTGTTCCATGGGACTCCTTGTCTTCTGGAGGTGTTCTAAAGGCATTGCGATTATTACTGTCTTGTGTTCAGTGTGAACAGTGTTCTATAAATATATCCTGTGTATCTGGCATTTCTATTACCTGTCCATGGACACTTCTTGTCTACTGGAGGTTTTGCTTAGGGAATGCGTATATTCCTCATTAGCGATAGATCCCTGTTTCTGGTCCATGGGGACTTTGTTTCTTCTGGATGTTCTGGGGAATTATGCTATGTTCCTGTCTGTTCCTATAGTCTGTTTACTTATCCGTTTTCCTGTCTGGTGTTTTGATCTTTATGGTTATTAGTTCTTGATTTCAGATCTTTGGAGTTCTGTACATGACTACTGATCTATAGTGTCCTCTGTACATGACTACTGATCTATAGTGTCCTCTGTTCACGACCGATCTATAGTGTCCTCTGTTCATGTCCGCTGAGAGTGTCCTCTGTGCTGCTCACTGATCTGTGTCCTATTGACTTAATCTGTTCTAGAAGAGTTCTATGTTCCTGTTATGTTTCTGATTTGTGACCGACCATTTATTGGTATGTGTTTTTAGTTAGGCCTCTGCACTTTAGTTCAGGAAGAGACCAGTGCCCAGTTGTCGATTCACCGGTTAGGGGTCAGTTTAGGGCTCACTCTCCCTGCCCCCCGGTCGTTCCTTGACACAGATCTTTGGAACAGTAGGCTGTGCTAATGAAATATAACATTTTTCATTTTCCCAGACCACTGTTCCAAAAATCTGTCAGACACCAGTGGGGTGTAAATGAGCACTGCACCCCTTATTACATTACATGAGGGGTGTAGTTTCCAAAATGGGGTCACATATGGCGGGAGTCCACTGTTCTGGCACCCAAGGAGGTCTTTGTAAACACACGTGGCCTTCAATTTCGGACAAATATTCTCTCCAAAAGCCCATTGACGCTCCTTCTCTTGTGAGCATTGTAGTTTGCCCGCAGTGCACTTTACATCCACATAATGGGTATTTGTGTACTCAGGAGAAATTGCATTAGAAATTTTGGGGTCTTTTTTTTCTTTTACCTCTTGTGAAAACGAAAAGTATGGGGCAACACCAGCATGTTAGTGTATCAAATAAAAAATTTTTACAATAAGAACATGCAAGTGTAGACACCAACTTTACCTTTTTATAAGGGGTAAAACGAGAAAAAGCCCATCAAATTTTGTTAGGCAATTTCTCCCGAGTACGGAAATACCCCATATGTGGCACTAAATTGTTGCCTTGAAATACAACAGGGCTTACGATGTGAGAGAGCACCATGCGCATTTGAGGCCTAAATTAGGGATTTGCATAGGGACGGATCCGAATGCAAGCATTACACTTGCCTCCGATACCAAAATTACCCTACAGCAGTGTTTCCCAAACAGAGTGCCTCCAGCTGTTGCAAAACTCCCAGCATGCCTCGACAGTCAATGGCTGTCCGGCAATACTGGGAGTTGTTGTTTTGCAACAGCTGGAGGCTCTGTTTTGAAACAGTGTCGTACGAGACATTTCTCATTTTTATTGGGTGGGGGGTGACTGTGTAGGGGTATGTGTATATGTAGTGTTTATTTTTTATTTTGCACGGTGTAGTGCAGTGTAGTGTTTTTAGGGTACATTTACATGGGCGGGGGTTTACAGCCAGTTTGCCGCTGGGAGTTTGAGCTGCAGTGGAAAATATCTCAAACTTGCAGCGAGAAACTGACTGTAAACCCCCGCCCATGTGAATGTACCCTGTTGCAAAACTACAACTTCCAGCATGACCGTTGGCTGTCCGTGCATGCTGAGGGTTGTAGTTATGCAACATCTGGGGGGGGGGCACGCTCTTCGGGAGAGGAATACTTCTTTTTATGTGCCCGGGCCGGCTCCCGTGTGTGGCTGCAGGCGGGGGCCGGCCAGAGCAAATAAAAACTAATACTGTATACTAAAAACCAGGGGGCCTCCAGTTGTTGTGAAACTACAACTCCCAGCATGCCCAGACCGGCAAAGGCTGTCCGGGCATGCTGGGAGTTGTAGTTTCACAATAGCTGGAGGCCCCCTGGTTTTTAGTATACAGTATTAGTTTTTATATGCTCTGGTCGGCCCCCGCCTGCAGCCACACATGGGTGCCGGCCCGGGCACATAAAAAGAAGTATTCCTATCCCGGACATCCCTGTGTTCCGAAAAATATTTTTGGGACATAAGGATGTCTGCCGGTCACTCACCATTCCCCGGCCAGCGCGCGTCCTCCTTCAGTCCTTCGCTTCTCCGCCTCTATAGTTGTACGCACGTCCCCCGTCACTGACGTCCTGTGCGTACAACCATAGAGACGCAGGAGGACCGCAGGATCATCGCAGGAGGACGCGCGCTGGCCGGGGCCTGGTAAGTGACCGGCGGCGCGTCATCTTCTTCAGTGATCCGGTCACCGCTCCCCCGGTCCCGGCACCTACTGCTATGGTCCATAGGCCATAGCAGTACATGTGACCCGGGCCGGAGGAGCGGTGACCGGATCACTGTGGGGGCAGCAGTACAGACATACAGCCTCCAGCCATATACTGTATATGGCTGGAAGCTGTATGTCTGTGGGGTGGGGGGAAACTGCCTACTATTGTGGGGGAACTGCTGACCTAATGTGGGGGGGAGCTGCCTACAAATGTGGGGGGAGCTGCCTAATATTGTGGGGGAACTGCCTACTATTGTGGGGAACCTGCCTACTATTGTGGGGGAAATGCTGACCTAATGTGGGGGAGCTGCCTTCTATTGTGGGGGAACTGCTACTATTGTGGGGGAGCTGCCTACTATTGTTGGGGAGCTGCCTATTAATGTGGGGGAGCTGCCTACTAATGTGGGGGAGCTGCCTACTATTGTGGGGGAGCTGCCTATTAATGTGGGGGAACTCCCAAACTAATGTGGGGGAGCTTGCAATCAAATGTGGGGGAACTGCCAACTTAATGTGGGGGAACTGCAACCTAATGTGGGGGAACTATACTGCCTACCTAATGCGAGGGGAACTATACTGCCTACCTAATGTGGGGGAACTATACTGCCTACCCAATGTGATGGAACTTTACTGCCTACCTAATGTGGGGAACTATACTGCCTACCTAATGTAGGGGGAACTATACTGCCTACCTAATGTGTGGGAACTATACTGCCTACCTAATGGTGGGGGAACTATACTGCCTACCTAATGTGGGGGAACTTTACTGCCTACCTAATGTGGGGAACTATACTGCCTACCTAATGTGGGGGCACTTTACTGCCTACCTAATGTGGGGGAACTATACTGCCTACTTAATGTGGGGGAACTTTACTGCCTACCTAATGTGGGGGAACTACAAGGTACCGTACATCACTCTACATTTTAACTGTAAAAGTTGGGGGTCGTCTTTTACGCCCAGTCGTCTTATACGTATATATTGTATTCATAGACCTGCTGACAATGTGGAGAATGTGTAATGTTCACACTCAATAAAGTGTTTGAAAATAAACTTGTGTTTAGATGCATTTTACTTTAATTACATCAGTATTTTCATAACAAACAATACATGTGCTTAGAGGGTGAGGGTTTCTTTAACTAATCTAGCGGAAGAGACTCGAGTGCTAAAATCCACGGGTTAGGGGACGCAAATTACTTGCCTTGCCCCGGGTGCTGACAACCCACGCTGCGCCACTGCCAAGACAGCACAGGAGTTTGTTAGGGACAACTCTGTGAATGTCCTTTAGTGGCCCAGCCAGAGCCTGAACCCAATGGGACCTGAAAATGGCTTCTATTAACTGGAGGCCACAGTTTATAGACTACGTGTATAAAGTATATACTGTCTGATGAGTATACAGTAAGTAGAATATAACATACCTATTGCCCGGCACACGCGAGGCTCTTCTATCAGATCGTGTATAATAGAATCTCTCTGCTCTTTTATACAGGTCGGGCGGCAGGTTTGTTCCTTAGAGAGATTGTGGAAATTTCGGGATACAGGTACAGTAATTGCTCATTAATGTTTTGAATGCAACAAACTTTTAATCTCTGAAGATGTTTTATTCCCTTCAGTTGTATTACAGCTATTTTGCACACACATATTTTCTACATCGTTACGTGAACATCAACTGCCTTGCAGTCTGTACTATACAAAGGTGTCTTACTGTGAAACTAATCATCACGTTTTTATAGTTAAAGGGGTACTCCGGCGCTTAGACATCTTATCCCCTATCCAAAGGACCCCGCCTGGGACCCCCCTTGATCTTGCATGCAGCACCCCAGTTAAAATCAGTCCCCGGTGCATGTTCGCTCCGGGTCTGATTACCGGCGACCACAGAGCCGGCGGCGTGTGATGTCACGCCTATGCCCGCGTGTGATTTCACGCTCCGACCCTCAATGCAAGCCTATGGGAGGGGGCGTGACAGCTGTCACGCGCCCTCCCATAGGCTTGCATTGAGGGGCAGAGCATGAAATCACACGGGGGCGAAGTCGTGACGTCACATGCCGCTGGCCCTGTGGTCGCCGGTAATCAGACAGCTGTCATGCCCCCTCCCATAGGCTTGCATTGAAGGGCGGAGCATGATGTCACACGGGGGCATAGGCATGACGTCACACGCCGCCGGCCCTGTGGTCGCCGGTAATCAGACAGCTGTCACGCCCCCTCCCATAGGCTTGCATTGAAGGGCGGAGCATGATGTCGCATGGGGGCGTAGGCGTGACGTCACACGCCGCTGGCCCTGTGGTCACCGGTAATCAGACAGCTGTCACGCCCCCTCCCATAGGCTTGCATTGAGGGGCAGAGCATGACTTCACACGGGGGGCGTAGGCGTGACGTCACACACCGCTGGCCCTGTGGTCGCCGGTAATCAGACAGCTGTCACGCCCCCTCCCATAAGCTTGCATTGAGGCTCAGAGCGTGATGTCACATGGGGGCGTAGGCTTGACGTCACACACTGCCGGCAATTAGACAGCTGTCATGCCCCCTCCCATAGGCTTGCATTGAGGGGCAGAGCATGACGTCACACGGGGGCGTAGGCGTGACATCACACGCCGCCGGCCCTGTGGTCGCCGGTAATCAGACAGCTGTCATGCCCCCTCCCATAGGCTTGCATTGAAGGGCGGAGCATGATGTCATACGGGGGCGTAGGCGTGACGTCACACGCCGCCAGCCCTGTGGTCACCAGTAATCAGACAGCTGTCATGCCCCCTCCCATAGACTTGCATTGAAGGGCGGAGCATGATGTCACACGGGGGCGTAGGCGTGACGTCACACGCCGCTGGCCCTGTGGTCGCCGGTAATCAGACAGCTGTCACGCCCCCTCCCATAGGCTTGCATTGAGGGGCGGAGCGTGACATCACACGGGGGCGTAGGTGTGACGAACATGCGAACATGCTCCAGGGACTGATTTTAACTGGGGTGCAGCGTGCAAGATCACGGGGTCCCCAGCGGCGGGACCCCCGCGATCAGCCATCTTATCCCCTATCCTTTCGATAGGGGATAAGATGTCTAAGCGCCGGAGTACCCCTTTAAAGTAATTCAAGAAGACAGAGAGCACAGTTGCTGACTAGCGCACCTGTATGGGCTAATACTGCACAGTTCCCAGGTGTGTCCAATGGCCATAGCTGACAAGTAATATTACTGATGGGGTGCTAAGTTGTGAAAAACATAGAGCAGAAATCCAATATATAGAGAAGAGTGAACTTGCTCTCACCGTCCATGTAGTCGAATTAATCACCGGTCCTCCGTTCGGCAGGGAGACATAAGTTAAGAGCACTCAGAGGCTAACAAACGTTTTTTTTTTTTTTTTTTTTCTTCAAACATATTTTATTGAAATTTTTAACAAAAACAATATAATTTTTTTTTTTTTTTTTTTTTTAAAAGGGAAAATAATACATAATATACATACATGCGATGTCTTGCAAGAGCACAAAGGCAACATCTCAAGTTTAGCAGAGTAACATTAGAAATTTCACCCTTAACAATGTAAACCGTTGTAAAGTCAAGACAGAAGTCTGGGGGGGGGGGGGGAACAGAAAGGGCAACTTGACGTGCTGAAATGAGGAGTATTCGCGGCCCTGTTTATGATCGAGGCAGGCGTAGGGTTCCCAAGGTATCCCCTATAGATTGTAAACAGTACCACTCTGTGAGGCTGAAGGATTGGACTATGTCAGCTATTACAGAGGTCATATAATGGTTAACAATAATATGTTTCCACTTGTCAAAAAATTTCTGAGTCTTAGTGTTTTTGTGTCGTTCCGTGTCAAGCCGGTCAACATTACAGAACAGTTTCATTTGTTGGATTACCATTGACAAAGTGGGGCTAGAAGTAGATAACCATGCAGTAAAAAGGCAGCGCAAAGCTACCAGTAAGACGACATGAATCAGTGTGGGTACCGCCGAGTGTTCCGTATGAGACAGTTCTGGGGGTCTCAGTTGGTGGAAAAGGAAAACCTGAGGCTGAAGGGGCAAGGTCAGTTTCCAAGTGTCTCTAAGATAACTTTGAATCATCGTCCAGTATTCCTGAGTAGAAACACAGGCCCAAACACCATGCCAAAGGTCAGTAAGCGGTGAGACGCACATTTGGGGCCGGCCGTTATTCTGTCGGGGAAATCTGGGGAAGGGAGTATATTGAATCCATAGAGAGCTCTGTGTGCGGATTTAAAATAAGTCTCTCTCCAGCGCTCTTTGATTACACATGTGAGTAGTTTTTGCCAGCCCTTCAAAATACTATCTGAGATATTGTCATCAGGGATCCACTGTCCCCAGGACGCAAACAGAGAAGAAGGGTCCACTTTCAAGAGGGTTTGTCTAAATGCAGGATAAAGGTCCGAGATCGACAGGCTGCGCTGGCCCGAACCAATGAGGTCGTCCATGGGATGTGCATTCGCTTCCCTAGACAGATCGCGCAATCGGTGTTTTAGGAAAGAGTAGATTTGATTGAGAGTATAAATGTGAGACGCTTGCTCGGGCGTGATCCAGGGATGTTCCTGATTGTTCATCAGATCGTTAGCTGTACGGATGGCATGATCCTACCATGTAGTCAAAGTCCTTGCCGTGATTCCATCCGGAAGCTCAGGCAGGCCTGTAAGAGGGAGATATTTCGATACTAAGTAGGGAAGACGATACAGCTTACGAGCCTCTTTCCATGTCACGATGGTATCCCTTAACAATGAGGAATGTTTGACCAACGGAGGAAGTCTGGAGTACGGCGTATGTAGCAGCGCCGCCAGATTCTGCAGACCTCCAGATGTTGAAAAACAACAACACCCAGCATGCCCGGACAGTCGTTGGCTGTCCGGGCATGCTTGGAGTTGTAGTTTTGCAACATCTGGAGGTCTGCAGGTTGAAGGCCACTGGTATTGGAGTTTATACTCACCTGTCCAAGCCGCTCCGGACCGTCACCGCTGCCCTGGATGTCGCCTTCCATCACTGTCGCCGCGTCCCCGGTGTGTCCCCGATGCTCCGGCCAGGCATCTGCTTCCCCGGCACCCTCGCGCTCCGTCACCGCCATCACATCGTTACGCACGCCGCTCCTATTGGATGACGGGACGGCGTGCGCAGCGACGTGATGACGACGATGGAAAGCGCCGACGATGCAGGGAATCCCGAAGAGGACGCGCCGGAGCCCCGAGGACAGGTAAGTGATCGTCAGCGGACCACACGGGGCACCGTAAACGGCTATCCGGCGGTAGCTGAAGCAGCCTGCGCTGCCGGATAGCCGTTTATGCGATGGCCCCGATATACAAAAGCATCATATGTTGATGCTGCCTCTGAGAGGCCATCGTATGTTGAAATGATCGTATGTCGGGGCCATCGTAGGTCAGGGGGGATCACTGTATTTACCTTCTATGTAGAATATGATCTTCCACTTATTGTACGCTTTGATGTGCGTTCACAATAAATTATCACTTGGCAAAAGTGTTGTTTCTTGAATTCTAATAATAACTTTACATATTTGCCATGGATATCTGGATCAGTAAAGTCCTTAACAGTTACACCTGTTCCCAAAAATACCAGCGGTAAACATTGCGGGCAGACGTAGTAAACGCAACAGCCGAGGTGACAACCGAGACCAGTGTGGTCAGACTGGAGAGAACTACACAACTTTCTGTGGAGCATACAACAGCTGATAAGTACTAGACATCTTTTCCTTTGGATAGTGGAAAAGATGTCTGACCCCAGCAGCAAGACCCCCGCGATCTCGGATGCTATATCTCCATGCCTGACATCCGGTGCATGAAGCAAACTTCGTTCCTTGCCGGATGACTAGCGATGCGGGGCGGAGCCTCGTGACATCACGGCCATGCCCCCTCAATGCAAGTCTATGGGAGGGGGCATCACTTGCATTTAAGGGGCGTGGCCGCAACATCACGAGCCTCCAGCGCTGCACCCGACACTCTAAATGAACGCCAGGTGCCGCAGGGAGATCCTGGGGGACCCCCGTGACCAGACAACTTATGCTCTATCCTTTGGATAGGGGATAAGATGTCTAGGGGCGGAGTAACCCTTTAAGATTTTTATATATAAGTATTTACAAATTTGTATAACTTTCTGCCACATTTTGATTTAAAAGCATATTTTCTTTCCCCGGAGTATTCCTTTAACTTTCTCTGGTCTGGCCAAGACTCTGGCTGGACAAGACCTATACTCCTTCAGCCGGTAGATGGGTCAGGACACATGACAACCTATACACTATATCAGCCGGTAGATGGGTCAGGCCACATGACAAGCTATACACTATATCAGCCGGTAGATGGGTCAGGTCACATGACAACCTATACACTATATCAGTTGGTAGATGGGTCAGGACACATGACAACCTATATACTATATCAGCTGGTAGATGGGTCAGGACACATGACAACCTATATACTATATCAGCTGGTAGATGGGTCAGGTCACATGACAACCTATACACTATATCAACCGGTAGATGGGTCAGGACACATGACAACCTATACACTATATCAGCCGGTAGATGGGTCAGGACACACGACAACCTATGCACTATATCAACCGGTAGATGGGTCAGGTCACATGATAACCTATACACTATATCAGACGGTAGATGGGTCAGGACACATGACAACTTATACACTATATCAGCCGGTAGATGGGTCAGGACACATGACAACCTATACACTATATCAGCCGGTAGATGGGTCAGGTCACATGACAAGCTATACACTATATCAGCCGGTAGATGGGTCAGGTCACATGACAACCTATACACTATATCAGTTGGTAGATGGGTCAGGTCACATGACAACCTATACACTATATCAACCGATAGATGGGTCAGGACACATGACAACCTATATACTATATCAGCCAGTAGATGGGTCAGGTCACATGACAACCGTTACACTATATCAGCCAGTAAATGTGTATCGGGACAATGCACCTTCATTGGCTGTATACAGAAACTCTCATACATACACTTTATCAGCTGGTAGATGGGTCAGGTCACATGACAACCTATACACTATATCAGCCGGTAGATGGGTCAGGTCACATGACAACCTATACACTATATCAGCTGGTAGATGGGTCAGGTCACATGACAACCTATACACTATATCAGTTGGTAGATGGGTCAGGTCACATGACAACCTATACACTATATGAGCCTATAGATGGGTCAGGACACATGACAACCTATATACTATATCAGCCTGTAGATGGGTCAGGTCACATGACAACATATACACTATATGAGCCTGTAGATGGGTCAGGACACATGACAACCTAAACACTATATCAGTTGGTAGTTGGGTAAGGACTCATGACAACCTATACACTATATCAGCTGGTAGATGGGTCAGACAACATGACAACCTATACACTATATCAGCCGGTAGATGGGTCAGGCCACATGACAACCTATACACTACATCAGTTGGTAGATGGGTCAGGACACATGACAACCTATATACTATATCAGCCTGTGGATGGGTCAGGCCACATGACAACCTATACACTATATCAGCCAGTAGATGGGTCAGGCCACATGACAACCTATACACTATATCAGCTGGTAGATGGGTCAGACCACATGACAACCTATACACTATATCAGCCGGTAGATGGGTCAGGCCACATGACAACCTATACACTATATCAGTTGGTAGATGGGTCAGGTCACATGACAACCTATACACTATATCAGCTGGTAGATGGGTCAGGACACATGACAACCTATACACTATATCAGCCCGTAGATGGGTCAGGACACATGACAACCTATACACTATATCAGCTGGTAGATGCGTCAGGTCACATGTCAACCTATACACTATATCAGCTGGTAAAAGGGTCAGGACACATGACAACCTATACACTATATCAGCCGGTAGATGGGTCAGGCCACATGACAACCTATACACTATATCAGACGTTAGATGGGTCAGGACACATGAGAACCTATACACTATATCAGCCGGTAGATGGGTCAGGACACATGACAACCTATACACTATATCAGCTGGTAGATGGGTCAGGTCACATGACAACCTATACACTATATCAGCTGGTAGATGGGTCAGGTCACATGACAACCTATACACTATATCAGCAGGTAGATGGGTCAGGACACATGACAACCTACACACCATATCAGCCGGTAGATGGGTCAGGACACATGACAATCTATACACTATATAAGCCTGTAGATGGGTCAGACCACATGACAACCTTTACACTATATAAGCCAGTAAATGGGTCAGGTCACATGACAACCTTTACACTATATAAGCCAGTAAATGGGTATCGGGACAATGCACCTTCATTGGCTGTATACAGAATCTCTCATTTCTTTAATGGTAGAGCTTCACCACTGTTGCTCAGGTATCAGCCACTATTGACCGTATCATTTCGTTATTTGATCCTGATGAGTTTACCATTCTGAGGAGGTGACGTAAATTACAGATTGTTGCAAATCAACAGTTCTATCAACTTTTTGTGCTTGGGTTCCTCAGTGTGACCCATCCCAATGGTTTGGGACGTTGACCACACAGGGGTTCTCATCAAATTGGCTTGATATTCAAAAATATTAGGGCTAAGTTCACATCACTGTTGACCTCTGTCCCATTCAGGGTCCATTTGGCCCCCTTTTTTTGTGTCTAGCAGACTCTGAACGGGTTGAAGCATAACTGAAACCGCCAGGTCCCAATGGATCCCATAGACTTGATTGGTGTCTGTCAGGTGTCCCTTATTTAGGGAAGTTAAGTGGAGAAAAATAGAGTTCTCCTTTAACTCCTGCCTTTTTGCGACGGAGCTCCCATTAGAGATCAAAATGTGTCCGAGGCCTAAAAAAAATTCCTTAAAATCTTAAAGGGGTACTCCGCCTCTAGACATCTTATCCTTTAGACATCTTATCCTCTTTCCAAAGGGACCCCCAGACTCTGTATAGAAAGCTGGGTTCCCGCAGCGGGGGATGTGATGCCACACCACGCCCCCTCATGATGTCTTGCCACGCCCCCTTGTGACATCATGCCATGCCCCCTCCATTCATTTCCATGTGAGGGGGCGTGGGGGCCGTCACGCCCCCCCCCCCCATAGACATGATTGAAGGGGGCATGGTGTGATGTCACGAGGGGGCGTGGCATTTCGTCAGGTCTCCCGCCACAGAAATCCAGAATTCTAAACATACTAAGGGGGTCCCTTTAGAGAGGGCATAAGATGTCTAGGGGCTTTCATCCCCCCCCCCCCCCATAATTTCGCCACATTCCAATATCCATCCAACTTCTTTTTCTTCTTTTTTTTGGTATGCAGTATGTTTTGGTACACATAAGTTATGGTAAAATGTACAATAAAAGTAAAAATGGAAAATGGAGAAAAAAAAAAGCAGTTCCAACCTGTACTTGTACGACATTTACAGATCATTAATAATTTATTATTAACATTGCGGTAATTCTATAATTCAGTATAGTACAATTACCCGGACACCAGATATTATTGAGAAAATCCCTATATTGTTTTGTTTATTTAATAATAATATTAATTTGAGCAGCAAACCTTTTTCCCCCTACCTATGTACCTACCTACCTGATGCTGGTGAATGGAGATATACGAGTGCTTGTCCAAGAATTATAACAACAATGGTAATAATAATAATAATAGTAAGAGTCATTATAATAATAATATCAGGTTGTTTAGACAGATAAGATCTCATAGATCAGGTTGTGGTTTCTGCGTCCTATAGATGGCAGTGCAACCTATGGCTACTAACAACATTTACACTTACACTTATGTAACAGGACCTAAAGCGTAGTTTACATAGGCGTCATCAAGTCTGTTTTTGTATATTGCCATTCCCATCGCATAATGAATCCCATTGACTCAAAATGAGTTCCATTGACTTATAATGGATCAAATTGACTCCTAATGGGTTCCATTGACTTCTAATGGATCCAATTGACTCCTAATGGGTTCCATTGACTTCTAATTGATCCAATTGACTCCAAATGGATTCCATTGACTTCTAAGGGATCCACTTGACTCATAATGCGTTTCGATACATTTTTGATGGGTCCTATTGACTTTTAATAAACTCCATTGACTTCTTATGGATCCCATTGACTCATAATGACTCATAAGTTCATTAACTTATAATTGATCCATTGACTTCTAATAGGATCAATTGACTTATAATGGATCCAATTGACTCATAATGGGTTTCGATACATTTTTTGATAAATTATATTGACTTATATTGACTAACATACTAACATAGGTCATAAGGTTGAAAAAAGACCAGAGTCCATCAAGTGAGTTCCATTGACTTCTTATGGATCCCATTGACTCATAATGGGTTCCATCCACTTATAATGAATCCCATTGACTCACGATGGGTTCCATTAACATATAACAGATCCACTCTACTCCTAATGGGTTCTTTTGACATATAATGGATCACTTAGCCCCAAGTTTGTTCATTTCTGAGGAGACAGTTTAGGTACCCACAATTATAACATTGTAGGCTAGTCTTTCTTTACTAATATTCTTTATTTGTAATTAAAAATTGTTTTCTCTCTTTAATATTGATTTCAACGTTCTTTTAATTTCCTCATTTCTGAGACAGAATATGATGGGACTAGTTGAATGAGGCACGAAGGTGTACAGACATATAAGAGAGATGTAAACGTCCACCTGCGGCTTTTGTATCTGTTCAAAGGTGTAAACAATCATCCGTGGGACGTAGTAGATCACGATGACGAACCAGTGGGTCATGCAGGTGTAGAAGGCTTTATTCCAGTTGCTGGACTTTATTGAAGAACAGATATTTGTGATTATGACACAATAGGAGACAATGATAAAAAAAAACGGGCTCACGTGAACGGCAAAGCTCATATAGTAACCTTTCAAATGAGTCGGAGCCGGATCAACGTAGGTTGTGCCGATAACAGCTCCCATAGAGCAGAATAGGTTATTTACTTTATTTGAACCAATGTAAGGTAGACCAAGCATCAGATACAGGACAGTAAATCCAATCACCAGAGCTAACACGTATAACACTACCAGACTGATTCTAATAAATCTGTTACTAACAATGGCGTGATACCGGAGGGGCTTACAAATGGCAACATAGCGGTCAATGGCCATGAATGTGATGATAAAGGAGTCAAGAGAATTCAGGGTATGAACGATGGTCATCTGTAGGAAACATCCCGCGAAGGTCATGGATCCAGCTCCAAACCAATACTTGGCAATGATGTTTGGTAAAGTCGAGGTGTCGAACAAAAGGTCGGAGAAGGCCAGGTTTAAGATTATAATATACATCGGTTGGTGTAAATGTTTTTTAAGGAAGATCAACAGGATGACAGTGAGGTTTGCACATAATGACAGATAATAGATTAGGAAAATAAGAATCCCAAAGCCAATGTGATATTTCTCAGGAAGACCAGGAAACCCAACCAGGACAAACTCAAAAACTGATTCATTGGCCATGTTCTTCTTCGGTATCTATAAGAAATAAAATATATTCAACTAAATCAACCTATAAAAAGTCCAGAAAATTATTCAGATACATTATAATTAGTTGAGTTTTTTTTTTTGAAAGCTCTGCTTTCGGAAAGTGTTCGGTTCGGACAAGTCATCTCTTTTGTCACAGTAAAGCAGCGATCTGTATAGATTGCTGTTTTGCTGTAAAATCTTGCCGGGTTGAGCACTATGCATTGGTCCAGCAAGGAAAGAGGTAATTAGGGCTGCTGAGCAATAGCAGTTAAAACTTACCCGTCAGATCCCACAAAAAAATTTTATGCCTCTATCACCTATATTTATTATAAAAATATTTATTTTCACTAGCCCACAGTATTAGAAGTCCTCTCAGGGAAAGGGGTCGTGTCCGTCCCTGGTGGTGGTGGGAGGTGATTGGTACATCTTGTCCATTACTCATGGACAAGCTGATGCTTCTGCAGGACTGGTTAATGTCCCAGTAGGTATGGGGACCCATAGTAAGCAGATTTTCAGGAGTCGTTTTCTTTATTAAATATTCAAAATTTTGTAAACAACCATATTATAAAATGTCTTTAACCCCTTAAGGACAGCAGTTTCTTTTTTCATTTTTGCACTCTCTTATTTTCCACTTCACCTTCTAAAAATCTGAACACTTTTAATTTTGTACCTACAGACAATTTTGCAACACCAATTGTACTTTGTAATGACATCAATCGTTTCACCACAAAATCACCACTTTTTAGACATCACAATCAATGTTCAGAACGCTGGAGCACCGAAGCACCACAGTGCTCTCTGCACTGTCCAGAGTAGGAGCAAATCCCCATAGCAAACCTCTCCTGCTCTGGACAGAGGTGTCAGCAGAGAGCACTGTGGTCAAACAGGAAGGAAATTCAAAAAGAAAAGAACATCCTGTGGAGCATACAAAAGCCTCTAAGTACTTTAAGGATTAAGATTTCTTTAATAGAAAAAAATTTTTTTCCAGTGGATTACCCCTTTACGGTCTCCCATCACTTCTTTGTGATACTAAAAACCAGGATCTTGTGGGGACTACAGAAACAACTGAACTGACTCCACCTTTTTCTTACCCTACTCACTTGTTTCCCCACACCTGGTGCCCTTCACAAGAACCACAGGGCCGCATACAGAGCTTGACTCTAGTTTTTCGGAACGTTGAGCACATGGATCTCTATTTTCAACTAGTGCCACCCAAAATGTCCTCATTGAAATCGTTGATTCATAGAACTTCCTTGCAAAACTCAATATAATCTAACTCAGTGGTCTCAAACTGTGGCCCTACGGACGTTGCAAAACTTCCACTCACAGCTGTTGGCTGTCCGGGCATGCTGGGAGTTTAAGTTTTGCAAAATCTGAAGGGCCACAGTTTGAGACCACTGATCTAGCCCCTCTAAATAAGGTCCTGATAGGGGTTCCAGTTTAAGCCAATATGCTTCCATTTTGCTTTGCCATCCTCCCAGATGGACCACCTTGGTGAATTTTCCCCCCTAACCAATCATCCAGAAAAGATTCAGGACTGGAACCAGTGCTACTAGTCTCTTGGCCATTTATGAAGTGGATTTAAACCAAGACCCTCTGGATTATTCATCATTCTCTTTTTTCTAGCTTATCCTTTTAGGGTAGATTGACGCTGCGGATGCGTTACTGACCATCCCTGGAGTGTGCCTCCTGCTGTGCCCATGTGCCCTGCTTTGTCTGCTCGTCAACAGCTGTTCGCGCTACTAGCAGACACACAGTGATCTGCGAGTTGCGTGCATAGTGGTCGCTCACCCTGCTCCCTGAGCTAGGCCTAGAGAGGCTGCGATGTATGTATTAGTTTGTATACCGTTGCTACCCCTGACTGTTTCCTCTCACCCTTTACTGTGTTTTTGTAGTTTGCCATTGTGACTTGACGTCCCAGCACTGTAAATTAGGAAGGGACCGTCTTCATGGGTTGTGGATGTGTCTCCTAGGGCGGATATGAAATAGACAGGGACAGGGGCTGTGGATAAGTGCAGGGCTTCACTGATTCCTTGTCCATATGTGACAATATGGATTTTTCTGTATGCTAGAGTGTTCCCCAACCCAGTCCCCAATAACCCCCAATATTCCAGGTTTCTTCAGTTACTTCATTAGAACAGTGTCACGCGCGGATGCGCAGTGTACTCACAAACATGGCGGTCCCTCACCCAGCTCCCTGAGCTAGGCCGAGAGGGACCGCGATGTCTATGAGTACAATGTGCATGTGACTCACAGATAATTGTGTGTCTGCTCATAGGGGAGGATTGTTGCTCACGAGCAGACAAAGCAGGGCACAACAAGAGGGTCAGTAGCACATCCGCAGCATCAAATCCGCTTAGGATGCACTACCTGTGATCCTAACCTTAGTGGAAAAGCTTCTGACCAATACCTACTACCCAAAGAAATGTTTCTCCTCCTTATACTCTATGGTCAAAGAAACGCCTCTGAAAAGAGTCTATATTGCTCATCCACAGCCCCTGTCCCTGCCTATTGTGTATCTTCCCTAAGCGACACATCCACAACCAATGAAGACAGTCCCTTCCTACTTTAAGTGCTGGGACGTCAAGTCAAAAGGGCAAGCTACAAAAACACAGTAAACAGTCAGGGGTAGCAATGGTATATAAACACACAAATTAATACAGAGTGAACAAGCTGAGGTCAGAACCAAAAGGACTAAAGAAATGCTGAATCAATAAGCAAAGGGTTAACCAGAAAACACAGCCAAAGTCAGTCAGAATAGAGAATACAGATAACGCTAGCTTCAGAAGTTATTTCTTTTACAAGCAACATGTAAATGAACCAGGAACCAGGCAGACTTAAATAGACACTGTTATTAAAACAAATTTTTGCTACTGCACTCCTCGTGGTAAGTAAAACATCTTTCAAATGTACTTTGTTTAAAAAAAAGGAAGTTTTCTATGTTTTATTTGTGTTTTAAAAAAGCTACCACTTGGTGTCCCCCTACTTGTCCAGAGCACATTTTCCCCCATCTCTTGCACAGACGTTGGACTTCTGCTGGCTTGGCAGAAGTCCAAAATCAGGAAATACTGAGGGCGGTCTGTGCAGCTTTAGCCAATCATAGCTCATCTCACACTGAACTGTTCTGGGCAGTGTGTAACAGAGTGAGGGAGGAACTTCTCCCTGTATGGCTTCAGATGATGTCACGCCTGCTGGGGAACACCCCCTTCCCAGTCTGTGAATGTGACTGAGATTGAGCAGAAAATACAGAGCAATATCAAGGTAGAAAACTAACAAACAATAAAAAATAAAGGCCGGGGGTGGTTTATCATGATGGGGGCAGTGAACTGGGAAGATTATCAAATTTATCAAGATCATGACAGGTACTCTTTAAATACCCAGGACTAGCAGGGTGCGGATGTAAGATGAGATCTGAATGGATAAAGATGCAACAGAGGGGATTGGTTACAGCTTCACCACAGCCACTACAAGCTAAGTCAGAAACTAGAAAAGTTTAATACATTTAAGATAATTTCTTGGTAATACCCTAACACATGCTGGTGCTTAATGTTTTGGAGTTCATTCATCCACACTTGGGGGTCTTGCCCCACTCTTCCACCGTATGAGCAGTCATATAACAAATCTATGAAGGCCATGGCCCCGGACCAGCCAATCAACATCTTCGTAGACCTTCGGAACATACGAATAACAAGACAAGCCACCTTTCTTATTGGCCGGAGATGAACTTTTGATACTTCTCCTTCTCCACTCTTGAGATCCCAAACTTGTCCAACCATTGAGCAAAATGATCCACATTTACCATCTGGAGGAAAAGGCTGCCATAGCCTCTAGGCAACACCATAGCTTCCGCGGCTCTCCAGTACACTATTTTGGTTAGGTATTTGGCTGTCTGGGCATGCTAGGATTGGTAGTTTTGCAAGCACTGGAGGCAGACTGGTTGGGAAACACTGTCCTAGAGACATGTCAAAAGATTTGATCGGTCTAGGTGTGAGTGTTTAGACCCTGACCAATTTCTACAACGCGTGTGGAGAGAAGCATGCGGCTAAGCGCTTCTCTCCCTGCTTTCCGCACTGATGACTGAGTCTGTCTCCAAAGCCACAAGAGAACGTGCTTAGTTCATTCTGTTGGGTGAACAGGAGTCCGAGGGGTCACTTACTTTAATATGTTCAGTAGGTCCTGAGATATGTCCCTCAGAAGATCCTCTGCTAAATTCTGTGAATCACGCGCATGGGGCAGGGCTTTGTCAGCTCAATTTACATATTAATTGTCTGTGACTCCACTTTACTAGGATGTGCAGTCACAGATAATGAATATGTAAATAGAGCTGGTGAAGCCCCACCCCCTGCATGCGATTCACTGAATTCAGCAGAGGGACATATCTCATATTAAAATAAGTGACCCCTCTTTGGACTCCTGTTCACCCAGACGATAAACCAGTGTATTGGGTTTAATGTGGGTAAACAGGCTGACTGTTTTCTTTTAAGTGTCATACAGTAATGGACATGCTTACCAAGGATCTGTGCTTGTGTTGGTGGTAAATGGCCATGTCCTGTGTCCACCATCATGCTGCTTGCTTGTTTTTGAGAACTAGCTAATTCCTGTTTCCATAGTCTCCCTTAGACTACAATCCCCAGGATCCTTTGTTTTAAGGTCGGAGGTCCCTTATTGTCCTTCCACACATCGGTCGCCCCACCCATTGCAGCACAGCACAATCTGACACACAAGCTGTGGATCTGCATGATGACGAATGTGAGCCAGTAACGTCATCAGGGGCCGGCTTCCCACACCACAGAGGAAAAAGCCAAGCCCCCTTTCATTATCTGACTTGTAATGTATTGTCTTGGGCTGCACAGCAAGTTGGGAAAGGTCCGAGACATCACTTATTTTGTGGGCTGCAGAAAATGAACTTCCAGGGAGAAGAAAGACAGAGCAATTTGATGCCAGCCACCAAACACTGGTAAGTGACATTTATATGTAACTAGACTAAATAAATATATATATATATATATTGTGTGTGTATGTGTGTGTGTAGTGTCCCAGTACAGAATATGGTCCTGTCAGGTAAATGCTGCCTCAGGTGCCTTAAGAATGTCTGTTCCCGGCCCACAACTCCAGATGCCATGATATTTTACTTTATGTCTTACTGGATGATGATTTCTGCTATATAAGTTATGCTAGGTTTATTAAATGTCAATGTGCCTTTAAGCGTGAGCAATGCAGAGGAGGTCAAGTGATCATTGTGCCCAATGGGAGCCCCTGCCTGCTGCCTTAACTAGTCCAGACAGGGAGGGGTCAGGAGAGTTAGGTGAGAGGGTGAGGAGAGGAGGTAGAAGTGTAGAGAAGGAGTGAGAGGAGTGCTGCAGGGAAACAATGGAGTCCGAAGAAAGTCAGAAGACATGCAGCAACGCTATCTGCAGGTGTCCCCCACACAGGACGAGTCAGTTATTCCTAGATGTGGGGAGTTTGAGCTGATGTGTTGACGGGCCCCATAACCCAAGTCCAGGATAACGTCAGTGAGGGCCAAAGGTCTAGTCCAAGACCCCGGCGGTAGGAAACTTAATGGAATGCTCTGCAGAACCCAAGTCAGCTTTAGTTGTCTCCAGTAACAAGTAACAGTCTCTCCAAGTAACTAACTCCAGTCAAATCAAGTTGTAAGTAAGTGTAGTACACTACAAGTCTCAGCAGGCTCAATGATTTCTTGATTTCCTCTGCATTCCTCCTGTTCTGCTCTATGTTGCGAAGGACTGTAACATCTGTCCATAAATCCTCAATAAAGGCAGTTTTCCGTAACCCTGCGTCTGAAGTGTTCATTGCCTCAGTGCTTGGCCCAGGAGGACCGCTTCACCTTGAAGTTTAGGGGGGGGTTACACTACCCTGGCGTCACAAATTATCTACTGACTGTCACTGCTCCCCACATTACAACACTACAACAAGCCATTAAATCCCAGCTCATCACATGTATATATATATATTTGGTATTACTGTAATTGTACTCACCCTGAGAGCATAGATATGTTTAAAAGTTTAAAATACAAAAAAGTCATAACAAAATCACATTTTTCCCACCTGTAAAAGAAAGAATTTAGAAAAGACATCCTATATAAGCCCTAGAGTGGTGACATTAGAAAATTCAATATACCCCTCAAATAAAATAAATAAATAAAATAAAAAGGAAAGAAAGAAAGAGAGAAAAGAAAAGAAGAAAAAGTGAGAAAAAAAACAAGCTCTAATTTGGTCATACTGACAGAAAAAAAAAAGCCCAATAAAGAAAGAAAATTGCTTGGATATTAAGGCATTGAATGGAAGGGGTTAATGGAAGCATCAAAATCGTGAAGCATTTGGGGATAACATCAAAGGGGTTTATCCAGGAATAATAAAGCAGAGCTAATTTCTTTCAAAAACAGCTCCACCTCTGTCCCCAGGTTGTGTGTGGTATTACAACTTGGCTCCATTTACAGTGGGGCAAAAAAGTATTTAGTCAGCCACCAATTGTGCACGTTCTCCCACTTAAAAAGATGAGAGGCTGAATTTCAATCATAGGTTATAACCTCAACTATGAGGGACGGATGAGAAAAATAATACATAAAATCACATTGTCAGATTTTTTCAGAATTTATTGGCACATTATTTTGGAAAATAAGTATTTGGTCACCTACAAACAAGCAAGATTTCTGGCTCTCACAGACCTGTAATTTCTTCTTTAAGTCTCCTCTATCCTTCACTCGTTACCTGTATTAATGGCTCCTGTTTAAACTTGTTATCAGTATAAAAGACACCTGTGCACAACCTCAAACAGTCACACTCCAAACTCCACTATGGCCAAGACCAAAAAGCTGTCGAAGGACACCAGAAACAAAATTGTAGACCTGAACCAGGCTGGGAAGACTGAATCTGCAATAGGCAAGCAGCTTGGTGTGAAGAAATCAACTGTGGGAGCAATTATTAGAAAATGGAAGACATACAAGACCACTGATAATCTCCCTCGATCTGGGGCTCCACGCAAGATCTCACCCCGTGGTGAGCAAAAATCCCAGAGCCACACGGGGGGACCTAGTGAATGACATGAAGAGAGCTGGGACCAAAGTAACAAAGGCTACCATCAGTAACAAAATATGCCGCCAGGGACTCAAATCATGCAGTGCCAGACGTGTCCCCCTGCTTAAGCCAGTACATGTCTGGGCCCGTCTGAAGTTTGTTAGAGAGCATTTGGATGATCCAGAAGAGGATTGGGAGAATTTCATGTGTTCAGATGAAACCAAAGTAGAACTTTTTGGTAAAAACTCAACGCGTCTTGTTTGAAGGAGAAAGAATGCTGAGTTGCATCCAAAGAACACCATACCTACTGTGAAGCATGGGGGTGGAAACATCATGCTTTGGGGCTGTTTTTCAGCAAAGGGACCAGGAAGACTGATCCATGTAAAGGAAAGAATGAATGGGGCCATGTATCGTGAGATTTTGAGTGAAAACCTCCTTCCATCAGCAAGGGAATTGAAGATGAAATGTGGCTGGGTCTTTCAGCATGACAATGATCCCAAACACACCGCCCGGGCAATGAAGGAGTGGCTTTGTAAGAAGCATTTCAAGGTCCTGGCGTGGCCTAGCCAGTCTCCAGATCTCAACCCCATAGAAAACCTTTCGAGGGAGTTGAAAGTCTGTGTTGCCCAGCGACAGCCCCAAAACATCACTGCTCTAGAGGAGATCTGCATGGAGGAATGGGCCAAAATACCAGCAGCAGTGTGTGAAAACCTTGTGAAGACAGAAAACATGTGACCTCTGTCATTGCCAACAAAGGGGATATAACAGTATTGAGATGAACTTTTGTTATTGACCAAATACTTATTTTCCACCATAATGTGCAATTACATTTAAAAAGAAATTAGACATGTGATTTTATGGATTTTTTTCTTATTCTGTCTCTCATAGTTGAGGTTATAACCTATGATGGAAATTACAGCCTCTCATCTTTTTAAGTGGGAGAACTGGCCCAATTGGTGGCTGACTAAATACTTTTTTGCCCCACTATACTTCAATGGAACCGAGCTGCAGAACCACACCCAACCTGGAGACAGACGGAGAGCTGTTTTTTTTTTTTTTTTTAAAGAAATTAGCTCTGTTTTTTTCTATTCCTGGATAACCTCGAAACCTTTGGGGCCAAAAACATTGCGGCCTACACTGTCTTATCACGTGGATCATTCCTCTCTGTTGTAGCGGTCTTCGGTGTCGATTGTTGACGTGGAGCGAAAAAATTTGATACATTGACTGATACATTGTAACATGCAGAAAAAATAAGAGAGATTTGTGCTGCTGATATGTATGACTCAAAAGTGTGTCTCCCAACTAGCTTGCCTCCAGCTGTTGCAAAACTACAACTCCTAGCATGCCCGGACAGCCGAAGGCTGTCCGGGCATGCTGGGGGTTGTAGTTTTGCAACAGCTGGAGGCATGCTGGTTTGAAAACATTGGCTTAGAGGATTGTATGCACTGAATACAATTACATAAAACATACTTGGAGTTGTAGTTCAGCGGTGACCATAGGGGCATATGGTGACCTACCTGCTGCCCGTCACACTGCCCGTCAGGCTCTTCTGTCAGATCGTATATAATAGAATCACTCTGCTCTTTTATACAGGTCGGGCGTCAGGTTTGTTCCTTGGAGAGATGGTGGAAACTATTGGGATAATTCAGTAATTGCTCATTAACGTTTCCGCATCAGACCAGGAGTCTCCGAAGACGTTCTACTCCCATATCTATAGATAACGTAACGTTCTATCTCACTCCTAGTTATTTCCATCCAGTTTGTATCACAATATATTTTATTCACCTGCTCTAAATGGTTAATATCTGGTCGGAGAACGTTCGGTGTAATAGAAATAAATTGTATCTAGCTGTATCAGGTTTAATGAAGAATTCTGCCGAACATTGTGATTAGATAAGGTAACTTTTCTTACCAGACTTGTCGCGTCGGTGACATCCTTTTTAGCTTGGGGACACACTCCGTGCCGTACCGCCTATGGCACATCCTACGACACACAAGGTTATACCGGAATCCAGTATTAGAAATCTGGCTTCTAGAACCCCCCCCCCCCCCCCCCCCCCCGTGCCATTTCATCCCCCTTCATCACTCCCTATGCTATTTCATTCAACCCTTGTGCCACTTCATTGCCCCTCTTGATCCCCCCAAAGCCACTTAATTCCTCCCCCTTAAATCCCCCCTGTGCCACATCATTCCCCCCCTCCTTGATCCCCCCGTGCCATTTCATTTCCCCCATTATCACCCCCTGTGCCATGTTACCCCTCTTTATCCTCCCACGTGCCATGTCCTCCCCATCTTGATCTGCCCATACCATTTCAACCGCCCCTTTATCTCCCCCTGTGCCACATCATTGCTTACCCTCTTAGCCATTTTATTCCCTCCTGTAGATCTTTTATTAAAAATATAAAAAATTACCATAATTATAAACAACACCATAACAATAATACAAACAACATACAATACATACATGTAATGAGTCCATATAAGTCCTTAAATGTCCATCAAAGTATTTCCTGCTCCAGCCACATTCTCACCAAACACACCACTATAATAACAACCCCACAAATGTAAACTACTAAACACTACTGAATAATAATAATAGTAATAATAATAACAAATAATAATCATAATATTCATAACCTTAAAGGGGTTATCCAGGCAAAACCTTTTTTTTTTTATATATATATATATCAACTGGTTCCAGAATGTTAAACAGATTTGTAAATTACTTCTATTAAAAAATCTTAATCCTTTCAGTACTTTTGAGCTTCTGAAGTTAAGGTTGTTCTTTTCTGTCTAAGTGTTCTCTGATGACACGTGTCTCGGGAATCGCCCAGTTTAGAAGCAAATTCCCATAGCAAACCTCTTCTAAACTGGGCGTTTCCTGAGACACGTGTCATCAGAGAGCACTTGGACAGAAAAGAACAACCTTAACTTCAGAAGCTTGTGTGACAGAAGCAGAAGCTGGTGTGACATCAGGGGCATCACTCGGCAGTGCCGGCCGCCGCCACTGCTCACCGACTTAGCGATCAATGAACCCAGACGAGAGATCTCGACATACTGAATCTCAAAAGGTGCCACAGATCAGATTGGTTTCTGCGCGGCTACTCAGTGGGTCCTCATGGCCTCTATTCGACCCATGGCTTCCATGTGTCCATCATGCCCCTCAAATAAACGCAATACAGGAGTACGGCCCCAAGTCCCAAAGTGGCTAACATAGTCCCATAGTCCCAATAATTAAATGGTAACTTTAACTGAAGAAGCTGGATCCTCACATAACATGGTGCTAATGTGATGCTAATGTAATGTGTAGGGAAATACCTTATCACTTCGTGACGCCAGGGCACCGTTATCCTATACATGGTCCGAGGTAGAGACAGCTTCTCCTGGGCCAGATACGAGGAGTACAGGAACACACCAATGTCAGGTTATGGATGACTGTCTTTACTGAGCAGAAACTGACTTTAGAAAGGATTGAAGATTGATACAGGTAGATACAGGGTTCTGTCAAGGTGCTGTAGCTTTCCCCGTCAGGCTTGAATTTCCTATGTGCGGCTGATCCTTGCAGAATGACCGGATAAAGTAGATTTAATCTGGGCCTTCCCTTAGAGCTTCTCTACACCTCAAACCTTTACCACGCCGGTGCTCAGACTCATCTCAGTGACTAGCACTGGACTGGGGAAACTCCTCCCCCCACTACACTATATGACCAAGAATTTAGGGGTTCCCATTGGCAGGCAGGGTCACATAAGGTTTACACAGCTCCTCTCTTAAAGGTACAAAACATATATAAATAACAAGAATAGAAATAACATATAGCATGATACCAATGAAAATATATAAAACTTTTGGTAAAGTGCTGAAACACAATAGAAACAAATCAGTCCCACGGTGGGCCCAAAACCTGTGGTCTGCCCAAAGAAGTGCGAAGCCACAGGATAGACCTTTGGTGCTGGGACACCACACTAACACTTTGTCATAGAGGGGAAGGAATAAGTCTCTAGGTTCTTATGGTCTCTTTTGCCCCAATAGTTCACTCACTATTCTACATTGGGAGTAATAGGCCTTTCCCCAGGCCTCAGGATAGCCGATCTCTCACTCGTCTCTGTACATCTCGGGGCTGGTAGGGTCAGAGCTAGTTTGTGCTACTGAAAACTTGTAGAAGGCCTGAGGGCTGGAACCAAACCAGTTTAGTCTGGTCTAAATGAAGAAATGTGAGGGTGTCTCTGTATTCTGTTTCTTCTTGGTAAACCAGAGTCGGAGTCTGTCCTGCAAGGTCTAGTAAGGAAGTTTAGGCCTAGTCAGAAACATTAAAGGGGTTATCCAGGAAAAAACTTTTTATATATATCAACTGGCTCCAGAAAGTTAAACACATTTGTAAATTACTTCTATAAAAAAAATCTTAATCCTTTCAGTACTTATGAGCTTAGTTAAGGTTGTTCTTTTCTGTCTAAGTGCTCTCTTATGATACGTGTCTCGGGAAACACCCAGTTTAGAAGCAAATCCCCATAGCAAACCTCTTCTAAACTGGGCGTTTCCCAAGACAGGTGTCATCAGAGGATTTAGACAGAAAAGAACAACCTTAACTTCAGAAGCTCATAAGTACTGAAAGGATTAAGATTTTTCAATAGAAGTAATTTACAAATCTGTTTAACTTTCTGGAGCCAGTTGATATATATATATAAAAAAAGTTTTTTCCTGGAAAACCCCTTTAAAGGGGAATTCCCGCCCTAAGACATCTTGGGGGAGATTTATCAAAACTTGTGCAGAGGAAGAGTGGTGCAGTTGCCCATGGCAACCAATCAGATCACTTATTTCATTTTGCAGCGGCCTTGTTAAAAATGAAAGAAGCAAGCTGATTGGTTGCTGTGGGCAACTGGGCAACTTTTCCTGTGGAAAGGTTTTGATAAATCTCCCCCCTTATCCCCTATGCAAAGGACAGGGGATAAGATGTCTGACCGCGGGGTCCCGCCACTGGGGACCCCCACCATCTTGCATTTTGCACCCACCACGCCCCGCCCCCGCTATGCAAGTCTATGGGAGGGGGCGTTACAGCACTGGCACGGTTCATTAGGGGGCACTGGCACAGTTCATTAGGGGCACTGGCACAGTTTTTTAGGAGCACTAGCACAGTTCATTAGGGAGCCCTGGCACAGTTTATTAGGGGGCACTGGAATGGTTCATTAGGGGGCACTGGCATGGTTCATTTGGGGGCACTGGCACAGTTCATTAGGGAGCACTGGCATGGTTCATTAGGGGGCACTGGCACGGCTCATTTGGGGGCACTGGCACAGTTTATTAGGGGTCACTGATACAGTTCTTTAGGGGCACTGGCACAGTTCATTAGGGGGCACTGGCACAGTTCATTAGGGAGCACTGGCATGGTTCATTAGGGGGCACTGCCACAGTTCATTAGGGAGTACTGGCACAGTTCATTAGGGAGCACTGGCATGGTTCATTAGGGGGCACTGGCACGGCTCATTTGGGGGCACTGGCACAGTTCATTAGGGGGCACTGGCACAGTTTATTAGGGGCACTGGCACAGTTTATTAGGGGCACTGGCACGGTTCATTAGGTGTCACTAGCACAGTTTATTAGGGGTCACTGGTACAGTTCTTTAGGGGCACTGGCACAGTTCATTAGGGAGCACTGGCATGGTTCATTAGGGGGCACTGGCACAGTTCATTAGGGAGCACTGGCATGGTTCATTAGGGGGCACTGGCACGGCTCATTTGGGGGCACTGGCACAGTTCATTAGGGAGCACTGGCACAGTTCATTAGGGAGCACTGGCATGGTTCATTAGGGGGCATTGGCACGGCTCATTAGGGGTCACTGGCACAGTTAATTAGGGGCACTGGCACAGTTTATTAGGGGCACTGGCACAGTTTATAAGGGGGCACTGGCACAGTTCATTAGGGAGCACTGGCACAGTTCATTAGGGAGTACTAGCACAGTTCATTAGGGAGTACTAGCACAGTTCATTAGGGAGCACTGGCATGGTTCATTAGGGGGCACTGCCACAGTTTTTTAGGGGCACTGGCACAGTTTATTAGGGTCACTGGCACAGTTCATTAGGGAGCACTGGCACAGTTCATTAAGGGCACTGGCACAGTTTATAAGGGGCACTGGCACAGTTTATTAGGGGGCACTGGCACAGTTCACTAGGGGAAGTGGCACAGTTCTTTAGGAGCACTGGCACAGTTCTTTAGGGAGCACTGGCACAGTTCATTAGGGGCACTGGCATGGTTCATTAGGGGCACTGGCACGGTTCATTAGGGGTCACTGGCACAGTTTATTAGGGTCACTGGCACAGTTTATAAGGGGCACTTGCACAGTTCATTAGGGGGCACTGGCACAGTTCACTAGGGGAAGTGGCACAGTTCTTTAGGAGCACCGGCACAGTTCATTAGGGGCCACTGGCACCATTCATTAGGGGGCACTTGCACAGTTCTTTAGGGGGCACTGGCACAGTTTATTAGGGAACACTGGCCCGGTTCATTAGGGGGCACTGGCACAGTTCATAAGGGAGCACTGGCATGGTTCATTAGGGGGCACTGGCACAGTTCATTAGGGAGCATTGGCACAGTTCATTAGGGGGCACTGGCACGGCTCATTTGGGGGCACTGGCACAGTTCATTAGGGAGCACTGGCATGGTTCATTAGGGGGCACTGGCACGGCTCATTAGGGGTCACTGGCACAGTTAATTAGGGGCACTGGCACAGTTTATTAGGGACACTGGCACAGTTTATTAGGGGGCACTGGCACAGTTCATTAGGGAGCACTGGCACAGTTCATTAGGGAGTACTAGCACAGTTCATTAGGGAGCACTGGCATGGTTCATTAGGGGGCACTGCCACAGTTATTTAGGGGCACTGGCACAGTTTATTAGGGGCACTGGCATGGTTCTTTAGGGGTCACTGGCACAGTTTATTAGGGGTCACTGGCACAGTTCTTTAGGGGCACTGGCACAGTTCATTAGGGAGCACTGGCACAGTTCATTAAGGGCACTGGCACAGTTTATAAGGGGCACTGGCACAGTTTATTAGGGGGCACTGGCACAGTTCACTAGGGGAAGTGGCACAGTTCTTTAGGAGCACTGGCACAGTTCTTTAGGGAGCACTGGCACAGTTCATTAGGGGTCACTGGCACAGTTTATTAGGGTCACTGGCACAGTTTATAAGGGGCACTGGCATGGTTCATTAGGGGGCACTGGCACGGTTCATTAGGGGTCACTGGCACAGTTTATTAGGGTCACTGGCACAGTTTATAAGGGGCACTGGCACAGTTCATTAGGGGGCACTGGCACAGTTCACTAGGGGAAGTGGCACAGTTCTTTAGGAGCACCGGCACAGTTCATTAGGGGCCACTGGCACCATTCATTAGGGGGCACTTGCACAGTTCTTTAGGGGGCACTGGCACAGTTCATTAGGGAACACTGGCCCGGTTCATTAGGGGGCACTGACACAGTTCATAAGGGAGCACTGGCATGGTTCATTAGGGGGCACTGGCACAGTTCATTAGGGAGCATTGGCACAGTTCATTAGGGGGCACTGGCACGGCTCATTTGGGGGCACTGGCACAGTTCATTAGGGAGCACTGGCACAGTTCATTAGGGAGCACTGGCATGGTTCATAATGGGGGCACTGGCACAGCTCATTAGTGGTCACTGGCACAGTTAATTAGGGGCACTGGCACAGTTTATTAGGGACACTGGCACAGTTTATTAGGGGGCACTGGCACAGTTCATTAGGGAGCACTGGCACAGTTCATTAGGGAGTACTAGCACAGTTCATTAGGGAGCACTGGCATGGTTCATTAGGGGGCACTGCCACAGTTATTTAGGGGCACTGGCACAGTTTATTAGGGACACTGGCACGGTTCTTTAGGGGTCACTGGCACAGTTTATTAGGGGTCACTGGCACAGTTCTTTAGGGGCACTGGCACAGTACATTAGGGAGCACTGGCACAGTTCATTAAGGGCACTGGCACAGTTTATAAGGGGCACTGGCACAGTTTATTAGGGGGCACTGGCACAGTTCACTAGGGGAAGTGGCACAGTTCTTTAGGAGCACTGGCACAGTTCTTTAGGGAGCACTGGCACAGTTCATTAGGGGCACTGGCATGGTTCATTAGGGGGCACTGGCACGGTTCATTAGGGGTCACTGGCACAGTTTATTAGGGTCACTGGCACAGTTTATAAGGGGCACTGGCACAGTTCATTAGGGGGCACTGGCACAGTTCACTAGGGGAAGTGGCACAGTTCTTTAGGAGCACCGGCACAGTTCATTAGGGGCCACTGGCACCATTCATTAGGGGGCACTTGCACAGTTCTTTAGGGGGCACTGGCACAGTTCATAAGGGAGCACTGGTACAGTTCTTTAGAAGCACTGGCACAGCTCATTAGGGGCACTGGCACAGTTTATTAGGGAGCACTGGCACAGCTCATTAGGGAGCACTGGCACAGTTTATTAGGGAACACTGGCACAGCTCATTAGGGAGCACTTGACACAGCTCATTTGGGGCACTGGCACAGTTTATTAGGGGGCACTGGTACCGTTCAATAGGGGGCACTGGCACAGTTTTTAGGGACTCACTATAAACAAGGTGTGGGTGTATGTCTGCACCTGGGTATGCCGTAGTGTACACAGTTTTTTAGGGTGCATTGGCACATTTCATTGGGGAAGCAGTTGGTGCTTCAAGATAATTTGACATTAGAAAATAACCTTTTCTTTAGTTTTTTAATAATGTTTGGTTATTTTTTTATTTCCCATTTACTGTCTAAATGTTCAAATAATCCTGACATTTAGCAGTTTTCATTCTTAAAACTAGGGTCTAAAACTAAGTT
Organism: Hyla sarda; assembly: GCF_029499605.1. Taxonomy (NCBI): domain Eukaryota; kingdom Metazoa; phylum Chordata; class Amphibia; order Anura; family Hylidae; genus Hyla; species Hyla sarda. The sequence goes on from NC_079190.1 coordinate 6,599,940, forward strand.
GAGACTTCCTGCTGCATCTGTGATGATAAGGAGGAGGTTGTTGGAAAGTGACCTGTACAGCATTACGGTAAGAGGTGACAACAGTAGATAGAAAAGATAATAGGTGATCAGCCCTCCACCCTCCTTGTGGAATGATCTCTGCAAAGGTCAGAAACCTGTCCCATTTATGTCAGTGGGACAGCTCGTGTCTATGTCCATCAGGCTTGCTGTAGAGTGTACCTCTAATTGCTGCTTAGGCCGTACACAAAATAATGGACAAAAAAGTGTAAAAAAATATATAACAAATAGAACATAGAAGCCGATTAGAAAAAAGAACATGTCTCCTGGCTTATGTCCATTGCTCTGTTCATGGTGACCTTTGGACCATGTACCTGTTAACTCTTTGCCTGCTGATTCTTTTATTATGTGCTCTCCTGGCCGTTATGTTTGGACCATGTACCTCTTAACACCTTGTGTGCTGCATTGGTCCATATGTGTTCTCCTGGCTTCTAATCTCTGGATTTTTTCTACTTATTCTTCTGCCTAATAATTTTGGCATTTTAATACTCTTGATACTGACTGAGCTACAACGATTAATCATTGTCATCGATTTTTAGGGGGTGTGGCTTCGGTCACTAGGGGGCTTGGCCTAGCTAACACTAGTAAATCTAATATTACTACTGTAGGGGGTCAGCGTCAGCCCCTTGAATGACTAAACTCCATTTACACTGTACTTCTATTGAGAAAGTCCCACAGACTGTCATGCATCTTCCAGCCACAAGATGTCACTGTTGTTGTAAGTGAGAATAAGACACAGTTGTTGCTTTAAGAGAGGAGATCTTTCTGGAGAGGAGGAGGAGCAGGAAGTTCCTGGAGCTGTTTGGTGTTCGGCTCTCTATGGCTGTGCAGAGCTGAGGAAAGAGACTGTACAAAGTGGCCTTGACAGGGCATATAGACTGTCTAATCCAGGGACTGAACAACAGGATCCTGTCAGAGAAGACAGAGCTGAACTGTGATGCTACAGACTGCAGCTGAGAACCAGAGCAAGAGAGGAGAACATCCCAGAACACCTCAAGCAAGTTACAGAGCAAGGGACCAGACTGCAGTGACAGAACAAGATAAGCAACCTGCAAAGAAACCCAGACCAGTGCATAAGAGACTGCAGCTGTAGACAGCAAGGGAGAGACCCAGAGACCTGACTGCAACCACCATCACAGAGACTGAGATAAAGCAGCTGTACCTACAGAACTGTGAGTGTGCACCAGTGCTGACCTGTGGTAGGGCATAGAGCAGGTTCCCTTAGACAGAGCGTTGCAGCAACGTGTCCCGGTTAGCGGGAATCAGATAGGACTATATAACAGAGTAGCCTGTATTTCTGTTTGTGTGTTGGCGGGAGAGCCATTTTATGTATCACTTTACAGTTAACTTTGCTGTAAATCTATGTAATCTGTTATTTCTGTTAACATTATTCTCCGGCCGTTATACTCTGTTGGTTAATAAAACGTTTTTTTGCTTCAGCCTCATTGTCTGCTGTACCGTACTTGAATCCTGCACTGCGGTCCCCTACTTCTCTGACCGCTACAAGTGGCGCTGCGAGCAGGGTAGGGTTACAGAGATGGAGGCGGCTGAAGAAAATGTGCATGATGCTAATGTGAGTACCTCAGGCAATGGTAGAACCCCTGCAAGGGCCCTCCCTATGGGCATGCTGTTTAACTTGCTGCCAAAATTTGATGGCAAGAACATGTCACTGTCAGACTGGGTGACAAGATTACAGAGCACTGCAAGAATTTACAATGTCAGCCCAGAGCTACAGGTAGAAATTGCTTTAGCTGCCCTGGAGGGTGAGGCCCGAAAGAATGTGTTTCTACAATCAGAAGCCACATGCAGCACTCAGCAAGAGATCGTGCGATTTCTGGAAGAAATATACGGTGAAACAGCTAGTGCAGGCCACCTCCGGGCAAAATTCTTCTACCGGGTTCAGCAAGAAAATGAAGGGGTCTCACAATATGCGATGGCTCTTCAAGAAAGTATTGGCCGAGGTACAGAAAAAGGAGGTGGACAGAGTATCTGGCATGGGATCTGCAGACCGGATATTGCGGGAACAGTTTATTCTGGGACTTTTCAGCTCTCCTCTGAGACAGGTCCTGTGGGAGCGAGTTAGGGTGGACCCTACTCTGAACTTTAGGCAAATATTGGCGGAGGCTGTAGCATGCAGTAAAGAAGAAAGTTATGCCTCCGGAGTGATAGGGACCCAGACCGCCACACCCTTTGGGGTTGTGGGGAAGGAAGAGGTCCTAGTTAAAGTGGTACAAGACCTACAAAGCTCCCTGAGTGCTATGCACGAAAAATTGACGCTAATGGAAAGGCGGATGGAGTCGAGCTATTCCCCTGGGGCTGCCTATCTGGCCCAACAACCTCCCTATATGATGGCCCCACTGGCTCCTACAACACAGCATCCTTACCCGAGTTCACCGTCACACCAAGTGCCTCAATATCTTCCAACAAGGCCAGCCAGGGTGCCTCCTGCACGCAGGCGGGGAGACTACCGTCCAGGGACACAGTGCTGGCGGTGCGGAGCAGAAGGACACTTCGCTAGAGAGTGTCAGAGTGATCTATCTAGATGACCAGAGCCGGCGTTAAACTACCGACCCCCCGCAGTAGTGGGGCGCACTGCGGGGGAGGTGGGGAGTCAAGACACCCAGCACAGCTCTGAACACCTGGTCGCAGGGTGTCCCGTCATACAAGCTGAATTTGAAGGAATCCCAGTGAACGGCTTATTAGATACCGGATCACAGGTGACGGCCATGCCTGAGTCTTACTTTAATTGTTACTTCCAAGCACTGGCTAAGCCAGAACGAGAGACATTGGTCTGAGTTACAGCTACGAACCATCAGCAAATCCCAGTCACGGGAGTCGTGTGGATGAACGTACGGCTGTGTGGACAGGAAGTGGGAAGAAAAGGCATTCTGCTGGTCCCCGAGATGAACAAGGAGGATGTACCGGTGATAATGGGCATGAATATTTTACGATAGTTGGACCAGATCATGTTCACTAAACGGGGACCAGGCTATTGGAAGCAAGCCACCCCACACAGACCCACGCAAAAAGCTTTCCAACGGTTGATCCGGTTCTGTGGGACACAGAAGAGTGTCCCAGTACACCAGTCCAGGGGAACCATCCAAGTGCCGGGAAAGGCTACCATCACTCTTCCCCCTGGTTGGGAGACTATACTGACACTGCCTGTGGGAACCTTCCGCAACCTTGAAGGTATGGAGGTGATCATCGAACCAGGGGATCTGGATGAACAAAAAGAAGAGGAGGAAACTCCAGGCTTCCGCAGGTTCACACCTCCAGCAGTTGCAGCACAGACAAGTGTGGAGGCCCAAGTGCTACCCAAGGCATGAGGAAGAACCAAGGAAGAATGGGGACGAATACAGGATGAAGATATCGGACTGCGGCAGATGAAGGGTTGGGTGTTCCAGCAAAGAAAACCTGACCGTCCTCCCCTCCAGGAGGTTCCGCTGCAACCTGGAGACCGGGTACTGGTGCGGGAGAAACGTCCCAGAGGCAAGTTGAGTGAGCATTGGGAGGTACAACCTTACAAAGGGATCAGGAGAGTGTACCGGTCTACGAAATACGGGTTGAAAATGAGGAGTATGCCTCAAGGATCTTACATAGGAATATGCTACGGCCATGTCGGTCTGAAGATCCCAAACCTACTGAGGAGACAACACTTCCTGTCCTGTCCTCAGAACATATAATCTCCAATGAGAACAATGATGAAGACTGGTGGACTGTTCCTGAAACTAACTGCGGAATTATGCTACAGAATCATCACTGGCTCGCAATGAGGAGGAGCCCAGGTTGGCAGCTCCCAATGAGGAGAGTCAGTCCCTTACAGATAGCCAAGACCTCCGGAGATCCAATAGGTCTACTGTAGGGGTTCCACCAAACAAGTATAATGCTGAACAATTCGTTTGGTCCACCTGTATGTGTTGTGGACAATGTGGTGCTGCTGTTAGAGGTTGTAATAATCGCTTTCTTTCCCATGGACTATATAGGATGGCCGAGGACAACCATCGTTTAGTGGGGAGGCATGTAGGGGGGTCAGCCCCTTGAATGACTAAACTCCATTTACACTGTACTTCTATTGAGAAAGTCCCACAGACTGTCATGCATCTTTCAGCCACAAGATGTCACTGTTGTTGTAAGTGAGAGTTAGACACAGTTGTTGTTGTTGCTTTAAGAGAGGAGATCTTTCTGGAGAGGAGGGGGAGCAGGAAGTTCCTGGGACTGTGTGGTGCTCGGCTCTCTATGGCTGTGCAGAGCTGAGGAAAGAGACTGTACAAAGTGGCCTTGAAAGGGCAGACAGACTGTGTAATCCAGGGACTGAGCAACAGGATCCTGTCAGAGGAGACAGAGCTGAACTGTGATGCTACAGACTGCAGCTGAGAACCAGAGCAAGAGAGGAGAACATCCCAGAACAAGCAAGTTACAGAGCAAGGGACCAGACTGCAGTGACCTCCAAGTGACAGAACAAGATAAGCAACCTGCAAAGAAACCCAGACCAGTGCATAAGAGACTACAGCTGTAGACAGCAAGAGAGATCCAGAGACCTGACTGCAACCACCATCACAGAGACTGAAATAAAGCAGCTGTACCTACAGAACTGTGAGTGTGCACCGGTGCTGACCTGTGGTAGGGCATAGAGCAGGTTCCCTTAGACAGAGCGTTGCAGCAATGTGTCCTGGTTAGCGGGAATTAGATAGAACTATGTAACAGAGTAGCCTGTATTTCTGTGTGTGCGTTGGAGGGAGCGCCATTTTATGTATCACGTTACAGTTAACTCTGCTGTAAATCTATGTAATCTGTTATTTCTGTTAACATTATTCTCCGGCCATTATACTCTGTTGGTTAATAAAACCGGTTTCTGCTTCAGCCTCATTGTCTGCTGTACCGTACTTGAATCCTGCACTACAGTCCCCTACTTCTCTGACCGCTACACTACTTCTGCGGCTTGGAGTACAGTCCAGAAGCCGGCACCAGGACTATCAGTGAGCGCCCTCTCCTTATACTAGAAGCCTTTGGTCCCGACACCTGCCAGAAGCTCCGTACTCCATCCTCCCTGCAGTGACAGATCCTCCTGGTGCAGGGAGGACGGCCATCTCTAAGGTCTGTGACCTGCTCCTTCTTCCCTGCAGCCATGCTCCGCCTCATAGGTACACCTCTCTCTCTCTATCTCTTTCTCTCTCTCTCGTTCTCTCTCTCTTTCTCTCTCTCTCTCTTTCTCTCTCTCTCTCTCTTTCTCTCTCTCTTTCTCTCTCTTTCTCTCTCTCTCTTTTCTCTTTCTCCTTCTCTCCTTCTCTCTTTCTCTCTCTCTGGTCCCCTAACCCAGTTTTCTTTTTTAATCCAATAAATCGATTAATTGAAGAAACAATGGGCCAACCAATCAATTTGATACACAATCATTAGTTGCAGCCCTAGCACTGACCTGGCCTGAGGACCTCCCTATAGCCTCCCGCGGCTTCTACCATATGACCTGCTCATGATGAATGATGACATCATCAAACAATTTTATTATATTGCTATTGTTTTTTGCATTCACCATAGTGAAAATGTGGAGACATGTACCAGGGATTAAGAATTTAGCAAATTAGTCCAAAAGTTGACCAAAATACCAATGCAGAGTTTTAGGTCACTCATCCGATAAAATTTTAAACCTTATTTCCCCCAAAGATAACTAAACCAATATCCAAGCAAAACCGCATTAATTTTATTGTTTTTTACCACATTCCTATGTTCTATGGTGACTTTTTTTTTTGCTGTATTTTGTTATACAACATTTTGTGATACACATAAAATTCCCTGTTACATTTAAAATAAATCTTTATATGGGAAAGGAAGAAAAGAATCAGAAATTCCAACCTGTCCTTTTATTCAGTTCCGGATCAATATTAACATTGTGGTATTTCTATTATTCAGTATATTACAGTAAGGTGGACATCAGATACTGTACATTGTGTAATTTACTATATTGTGTTGTTTATTTAATACAGTTTATGAACTTCTTTTTAACCCCTTAAGGACCCAGCCATTTTACACCTTAGGACCCGGCCATTTTTTGCACATCTGACCACTGTCACTTTAAACATTAATAACTCTGAAATGCTTTTAGTTATCATTCTGATTCCGAGATAGTTTTTTTGTGACATATTCTACTTTAACTTAGTGGTAACATTTTTTGGTAACTTGCATCCTTTTTGGTAACTTACAAAATTTCCAAAATCACAATTTTTCAGGGACCAGTTCAGGTTTGAAGTGGATTTGAAGGGTCTTCATCTTAGAAATACCCCACAAATGACCCCATTATAAAAACTGCACCCCCCAAAATATTCAAAATGTCATTCAGACAGCATTTTAACCCTTTAGGTGTTTCACAGGAATAGCAGCAAAGTGAAGGAGAAAATTCACAATTTCCATTTTTTACACTCGCATGTTCTTGTAGACCCAATTTTTGAATTTTTACAAGGGGTAAAAGGAGAAAATGTATACTTATATTTGTAGCCCAATTTCTCTCGACTAAGCACATACCTCATATGTCTATGTAAAGTGTTCGGCGGGCGCAGTAGAGGGCTCAGAAGGGAAGGAGCAACAAGGGGATTTTGGAGCATACGTTTTTCTGAAATGGTTTTTGGGGGGCATGTTGCATTTAGGAAGCCCCTATGGTGCCAGAACAGCAAAAAAAAAAACACATGGCATACCATTTTGGAAACTAGACCCCTTGAGGAACATAACAAGGAATAAAGTGAGCCTTAATACCCCACAGGTGTTTCACGACTGTTGCATATGTAAAAAAATTTTAAAAAAATTTCAATAAAATGTGTGCTTCCCCCCAAATTTCACATTTTTGCAAGGGTTAATAGCAGAAAATAGCCACCAAAATTTGTAACCCCATCTCTTCTGAGTATGGAGGTACCCCATAAGTTGACATGAAGTGCACTATGGGCGAACTACAATGCTCAGAAGAGAAGGAGTCATATTTGGCTTTTTGAGAGCAAATTTTGCTCGTGGGCATGTCGCATTTAGGAAGCCCCTATGGTGCCAGGACAACAAAAAATACCCACATGCCATACCATTTTGGAAACTAGACCCCTTGAGGAACGTAACAAGGGGTACAGTGAGCATTTACCCCCCACTGGTGTCTGTCAGATCTTTGGAACAGTGGGCTGTACAAAATTTTTAATTTGCGCAGCCCACTGTTCCAAAGATCTGTCAGACACCAGTGGGGTGTAAATTCTCACTGCACCCCTCATTACATTCCGTGAGGGGTGTAGTTTCCGAAATGGGGTCACCTGTGTTTTTTTTTTTTTTTTTGCGTTTGTCAAAACCGCTGTAACAATCAGCCACCCCTGCGCAAATCACCTCAAATGTACATGGTGCACTCTCCCTTCTGAGCCTTGTTGTGCACCCCCAGAGCACTTTGCGCCCACATATGGGGTATCTCCGTAGTCGGGAGAAGTTGCATTACAAATTTTGGGGGGCTTTTTTCCCTTTTACCTCTTGTCAAAATGAAAAGTATAGGACAACACCAGCATGTTAGTGTAAAAAATTTATTTTTTTACACTAACATGCTGGTGTAGACCACAATTTCACCTTTTCATAAGGGGTGAAAGGAGAAAAAGCCCCCCAAAATTTGTAAGGCAATTTCTCCCGAGTACGGCGATACCCCATATGTGACCCTAAACTGTTGCCTTGAAATACGACAGGGCTCCAAAGTGAGAGCGCCATGCGCATTTGAGGCCTGAATTAGGGATTTGCATTGGGGTGGACATAGGGGTATTCTACGCCAGTGATTCCCAAATAGGGTGCCTCCAGCTGTTGCAAAACTCCCAGCATGCTTGGACAGTCAACGGCTGTCCGGCAATACTGGGAGTTGTTGTTTTGCAACAGCTGGAGGCTCCGTTTTGAAAACAGTGGCGTACCAGACGTTTTTCATTTTTATTGGGGAGGGGAGGGGGGCTGTGTAGGGGTATGTGTATATGTAGTGTTTTTTACTTTTTATTTTATTTTGTGTTAGTGTAGTGTAGTGTAGTGTTTTTAGGGTACAGTCACACGGGCGGGGGATTACAGTGATTTTCCCGCTGCGAGTTTGAGCTGCCGCGCAAAATTAGCTGCATCGCAAACTGCAGCCTGATACTCACTGTAAGCCCCCTGCCCATGTGAATGTACCCTGTACATTCACAAGGGGGGGACCTCCAGCTGTTGCAAAACTACAACTCCCAGCATGCACAATCTATCAGTGCATGCTGGTAGTTATAGTTTTGCAACAGCTGGAGGCACATGGGTTGGGAAACACTGAGTTAGGAAATAGACAATGTTTCCCAACCAGTGTGCCTCCTGTTGTTGCAAAACCACAACTCCCAAACATTCTCAGGCATGCTGGGAGTAGTAGTTCGGCAACATCTTTAGAGCCAGATGTTGCCGAACTACAACTCCCAGCATGCTTGGAGTTGTAGTTTGCAACATCTGGAGGACTACAGTTTGCAGACCACTAATACAGTGGTTCCCAATCTGTGCCCTTCCAGATGTTGCAAAACTACAACTCCCAGTATGCCAAAACTGTCCAGGCATGCTGGGAGTTGTAGTTCTGCAACATCTGAAGGGCCAGATGTTACAGAACTACAACTCCCAGCATGCCTGGACAGTAAGGGCATGCTGAAAATGTGTAGTTTTGCAACATCTGGAAGGGCACAGTGGTCTCCAAACTGTGGACCTCCAGATGTTGCAAAACTGCAACTCCCAGCATGCCCAGACGCCAAGGGCTGTCTGGGCATGCTGGGAGTTTTAGTATATAGGGTCCCAATACAGCAATGCATGTCGCTTTACGGCGACGTGCATTGCTGTAAAGGGCCCGATCGCGGCTGAAGAGGAACTCACCTGTCGCCGCCGCCACCGTCTTCCTCGCCGGGATCCGGGTCTTCAGGGATGAGGTAAGTACCGGGGCCGGTCCCCAGCACTCCCCCGTCCCCCGCCGCGTCCTCCGTTCTTCCTCCCGTCCTCTCTGGACTTTCAGGGGCCGGGCAGGACGGGAGGAAGTAACCGCCCCCCCTCCTGCGATTGGTCGGTTAACTAACCGACAGATCGCAGGGAATAGGAGGAGGTGACAGGTTTGCCACCTCACTCCTAGTCTTCACCATGGTCCTGGCTGTCTGTGACAGCCGGAATCATGCGAAATTACCGGGCGGTCGGGTCCCAGAGACCCGATCAGCCCGGTATCGCCGCAGATCGCAAGGGCGATTTCCCTTGCGATTTGCGGCGATCGCCGACATGGGGGGCCTACATGGCCCCCCTTTGCGTTTGCCCTGGATCCCTGCTGAAGGATTTCAGCAGGGATCCGCTTCCGATCTCCGCCGGGTGAGCGGCGGAGACCAGGAAAAGACATGACGTATGCATACGTCATGGGTCCTGAAGACCCAGGGTGTGAAGACGCATGCATACGTCATGGGTCCTGAAGAGGTTAAAGGGGTACTCCGTTGCTAGACATCTTATTCCCTATCCAAAGTTAGGGGATAAGTTTTCTGATTATGGGAGGTCCGGCCACTGGGAACCCCCGCTATTTCCGTGCAGACAACTGGCGTTCTGAACATTATGTTCAGAACACTGGGTTTGGTTGGCCGTGGTCATGACTTCATGCCACGACCCCTACTGACGTCAAACCACGCCCTCTCTGTCACGCCCCCTCCCATAGGGATGAATGGAGGGAGCGTGGCATGACATCACTAGGGGGCGTGGTCATGACGTCACGTCCCTGTCTCAGAGGCAGCGCCTGGCACAGAATGCCGGGGGGCTGCACCGAGATGGCGGGGGTCCTGCTGCTGTAGCAAAGACACGGTAAAGTATGATTTAACTGTCCAGGCTCCACTGTTTTACTTTCAGGCTGTGGAAATCGTCAGTATCGGGACATCCCAAAACTCTACTATATTCTCATTTGACATATCTGTAATGTGTACCATATATATGTGTGTGTGTGTTATATTATTGCGTATCTTGCTTCTTCTTAGTCCCAGTTTGTCAGTTTTTATGGGGCCAGTTTAGTTATTGTAATTGTACCCACCATTCTAACATTATAGGCTAGTCTTTCTGCACTAATTTTGTTTTAAGTTAGCATTTGTTTTCTCTCTTTAATATTGATTTCAAAGTTCTTTTAATTTCCTTATTTCTGAGACAAAATATGATGTGGCTACCGCAGTGCGGCACATTGGTGTACAGACATATAAGAGAGATGTAAACGTCCACCGGTGGCTTTTGTATCTGCTCATAGGTGTAAACATCATCCGCGGGATGTAGTAGACGGCGATGGCGAACCAATGGGTCATGCAGGTGTAGAAGGCTTTATTCCAGCTGTTGGACTGCACCGAGGTGCAGATATTGGTGATTATGATACAATAGGAGAATATGATGAAAGATAATGGGCCCAGGTGAACGGCTAGGCTGATATAATAACCTTTCTAATGAGTCGGAGCTGGATCGATATAGGTTGTGCCAATAACAGTTCCCATAGAACAGAAAAGATTCTTTACTTTATTTGAGCCAATAAAAGGCATACCAAGCATCAGATATAGGACACCAAGGCTGGTCGTCATAGCTAACGCGTATACCACTATAAAACTGATAATCATGAATCTGGCACCAACAATGGCGTGATACCGGAGGGGCTTACAAATGTCGACATATCGGTCAATGGCCATAAGCATGAGGATGAAGGAGTCAAGAGGATTCAGGGTATGAACCATGGTCATCTGTAGGAAACATCCCGTATAGGTCATGGATTCATCTCCAAACCAATATTTGGCAATGATTTTTGGCAAGGTTGCGGTGTCGTACAGAAGGTCGGAGAAGGATAGGTTTGCGATTATAATGTATATCGGTTGATGTAAATGGTTTTTGAGGGAGATCAACAGGATTACGGTAAGGTTTATACATACCGACAGAAAATAGACCAGTAAAAGGAGGATCCCGAAGACAATGTGATATTTCTCTGGAAGCCCAGGAAATCCCACAAGGACAAACTCTAAAAAATCAGATTCATTGGCCATGAACGTCTTCAATATCTGTGAGAAAAACAATGTTTTTCATTAATTCAACCAAAAGAAAGTGCAGATAATTAAGGGGAAACTCTGGTGAAAAATATTATTTTTGCTATATGCCTGGGCTGCCGGAATCAAAATAAGAAACTTTGACTTCCCAGGAGCCGTTGGAATCGGTCTCCCATCCTCCTGCCCAAGTCTTCTTCAGGGTTTTGGTGCTGACACGTCACTTTGCGGCTCATTTAATAGTGCCCAGGCCCTTTATATGACGCTTCCACCCAGCTTATCCCCAGGCTAAGCAGGACATTAAGCTGACTGGCAATAATCTGAGCCACAGTGTGACCTGTTGGGCACAAAAAGTCAGAAAAGGACCGCTTTAGAAGACAAGAAATCCATTCCAGCAGCACCCGGAAAGTGATGGAAGGTTAGTCAAAGTTTATTATTTTTGTTCCAGGAGCCCCCAAATTTTTTTTTTTAAAAGGAGTTCTTCTTTAATCAGGTACATTACAATGTAAATCAACAACGTCACGAAAAAGCAAATGTCTATCAAATATGAAGGTCATGTGGGAACAATCTGAGATATGGTTTTTGCAGAATAGAACTGCATTCATGTGTAGGGTTTCACCCAGAACCCCTTCCCCTGCCTATTGCATAGTTGTCCTAAGCAACGACTCCACAACTATAAGACGATCCCTACTCTGACTAAGTACAGGGACATCACAGGTCAAAACAACAAACTACAGCAATACAGTAAAGTGAGAAAGAAACAGTCAGAACACAATGGGTTAACACGTAAAATATACAAGTCTAACAGGGAGACAAACAAACAAACAGAAAGGATAGTCAGCAAGCTGGATCAGAAAGCTAAGAGGACAGCAAAAGCACAGAATCGGGTATCAAATGGTAAACCAAATTCAGAGCTAAGGTCACAGGAAAAGGAAAACAAGATCAGATGCAGGTAAATGCTTCAGAGAACAATATCTAAGAGACAACTGAGAGCTTAAAGGGGTACTCCACTGCCCCAGCGTCCGGAACGTTTAGTTCAGAATGCTGGGTGGGGGATCGTGACGTCACGGCCATGCCCCTCATGATGTCACACCCCTTCAATGCAAGTCTATGGGCGGGGGCGTGACAGACGTCACGCCCCCTCCCATAGACTTGCATTGAGGGGGCGTGGTGTGACGTCACGCCGGACACTGGAGCAGTGGAGTGCCCCTTTAAATAGCCAAACTGCAGCGTATGGACTCAAAGAGGACACAGCATTGGCCAGATGTCCACAACTCTAGATTGGCTAGGGCATCGCCACAGCAACCACAAGCTTTGCCTAGAGACTAGAAAGGTTTAACCCTTTGAGCAAAACTGGGTTGATTCATTACACCAAACATTCTCTCTGATTCACAGGACTACCCTGCAACAACCGATATGATCTAGATCCTCTACACAAGGTGCTGAGAGGATTTCAATTCTTCCAATCTGCTTTCATACTGATATAGTAACGACTGCTAAGAAGAAAATAGCTCAACCTTTCCCGGACCTTCAGTAACCATTACCCAAGACAATGTTGACAATTTTCCGAAGACGCCTCCTTTGTCATCCTGAAAGACAGACCCCTTAGTGATTGTTTGTCCCCCTGACCAATCAACCAGAAAAGAGTTAGAATTGGATTGATGCTACCAGCCTCTTACCCATTTATGACAAGGATTCTAGCCAAGACCCTCAAACCTCTAGCCACGGACTTAGGGGAAGATTTATCATTATGTGGATGTGTGCCGTTATTCCTTCTGCCTGTTTTTTTTTGGCTTACTTGCACCAAATTTATCCATAAGGCGCACAGACATGGTATGAATTTGCATTTTTTAAATGTTTGCACACCCTTTTGTGTGCCTCAATAAGCTCCACATACCACCAGGACTTTAGACCAGACTTTCTCTGAGGCGCCCTCCACCCTTCCTTTTCCTTTTTTCATTCTCACATCTCTCCTAGGTCTCTACGAAGAGGACTAAATGTCGCTGAAAGAAATGACTTTCAATCCTTGGACCTTCATGATCCAACTCTTAAAGAGTAGCTATCAGTAAATTAATTTTCCCTATTCCCCCTCCCCATCTGTCCCTGACACTAACTACATCTATCCCTGTCTTTATTTTTCCCCAAATCCCCATAAAAATTACTTTTTTTGAACTGCTGCAGGAGCTCAGAGTTGAGCTCTCTGGTGAGGACAAGAAGTGGGCGGCCACGGCTGGCGTGGCGTCATCTGAAGCCTGGCTGGGGCTCGCTTCCGCCCATCTTCCTGTATGCTGCGTGTGCCCCTCTCCTCTCTCTCCTGAGACTGCAGCTCGCATGCTGCAATGAATGAGGAGAGGGAGATGCAGGGGGGCGGGGATATTTAAATTTTGTGCGCCACGAGCGCTGTGCTCGCTCTCTGCCTGTTTCCTATACTGGCAGAGAGCGTGCTGTGAACGCGCATTCCGGACCACGCTGTGCCACGCTGCCCGGCCAGTGTTGGTCCGAACATGCTGAACGTCGGGGGGGGTTGTAATTCTGAGCCATATAGGGTGACACCTAGTAGCCAGGTTTTCAAATTAAAAAAAACACATGATTTTTTTTAAATAAAATATATTAGAAACATTTTTGTTTTTTACATATTTAATTTAAAAAAATGTTTTTAATGAGAGTACCCAGTTAAGCGTCTGGTATGGACCCTTGGGCTCCTATACTGGATTTCACATCTTTAACCCCTTAAGAACTCAGCCCATTTGAGCCTTAAATGGGCACTGTCACCAACTTTATTTTTTGATATGTTGTAGTACTTATGTACTACAACATATCTCTAATATACTTTTATATATATTTTTTTCATTAAAAAGGTTTAATTTACATTTAAAAACCGGCTACTGAAAAAGGACTGATTTTGGAGTGGCAATTAGTCCTTTTTCAGTTAGGCTGCACTCGCTCCCTGCCTTTCAATCAGACAGGCGGGAGCGAGCGCATTGGCTCCCCGGCCACTGGCTGGGAGGCCACTCCTCCCGCACAACGCCGCCGCCTCGTTGCCACCGCTGTCCCTGCACGCCCGCTGCCGGACTCTGCAGTAACTGCAAGTGTAATGAGGGAACGTGGTATGCGGGGTGGGGGGGGGGAGGAGGGAACGGGCTAGTGCCGTAGTGGGGGGCGTGGGGGTGGGAACGGGCTAGCAAAAAAAAAAAAATAGGATGGTGGGAGCTACCCTTTAAGGATTTTCATCCACAGACTAGTATGAGGGCTTGTTTTTTGCGCGACCAGTTGTCCGTTGTAATGTCATCACTCACTTTACCATAAAATGTATGGCGCAACCAAAAAAATACTATTTGTCTGGGGAAATTAAAAAGAAAACCACAATTTTGTAAATTTTGGAAGGTTTCGTTTTCACGCCGTACAATTTACAGTAAACATGACATGTGTTCTTTATTCTTTGGGTCAATACGATTTAAATGATACCCATGGTAACATACTTTTCTATTACTGTTGCGCTTAAAAAATCACAAACTGTTTAACCAAATTAGTGCGTTTAAAATCCCCCTATTATGAACACCTATAACTTTTTTTCATTTTTCCGTATAAGGGGCGGTATGAGGGCTAATTTTTTGCGCCGTGATGTGTACTTTTTATTGAGACTTTTTTAATACATTTTTTTGAAATAAAATGCAGTTATTTTGGAATGTTTTTTTTACGTTCACGCTGTTCACCGTACAGTATCATTAACAATTTATTTTAATAGTTGGGATATTTACACACTCGGCGATACCAAATATGTATATAAAATATTTTTTTTTACACTTTTTGGGGGTGAAATAGGGAAAATGGGACAATTTACGTTTTAATTGGCGGAGGGGGTTTTTCAAATTTTTGTACTTTTATTTTTTACTTTTTATACTTTTTTTTTACACTTTAATAGTCCCCAAAAGGGACTATTTACAGCAATCACTCGATTGCTAATACTGTTCAGTGCTATGTATAGGACATAGCACTGATCAAGGTTATCGGTCATCTTCTGCTCTGGTCTGCTCGATCGCAGACCAGAGCAGCAGACCCCGGGAGATGGAAGGAGCAAGGTGAGGGGACCCCTGGCCGCCATGCTGGATGATCGGATCCCCACGGCAGCGCTGCGGGTGATCCGATCCTCCATTCAAAGTTAGAGATGTCGCGAATTGTTCGCCGGCGAACAGTTCCCGGCGAATTTTGCATGTTCGCGTTCGCATCGCCTGGCGAACATATGTGAAGTTCAATCCACCCCCTATACTTTAACATTGCAGTAAACTTTGACCCTGTGAGTCAGAGTCAGCAGACACATTACAGCCAATCAGCAGCAGTCCCTCCCTTCCAGACCCTCCTACCTCTTGCACGGACACCATTTTAGCCTCATTCAGCATGCTGCAGGCTTAGGAAGTGGAGGGTCAGAGAAGCTGCTCCTGCTGTATAGGGAAAGCGATAGCTAGGTTGCTGATAGGTGGTGTATTCAGGGTCCAGTTTAATCCTAAAGCAATAGTGTAACATCTGCTTTAAGGACAGCACCCAAAAAAGTCCTTTTTAGGGCTGAAAGATATCAGTCCTGGTTGGGAGGGAACCGCTGGTTAAAAGGGGTACTCCAGAATCAAACTTAAGTTCCTTCAAGCAACTAACTACTACAGTATTCAAAGGGCTGAAAGATATCAGTCCGTGTGTTTTGCAACATCTGGAGGCACCCTGGTTGGGGACCACTGCATAAAAGGGAAACTCCGCTGGCAAGCTTTTTTGCTCATTGTCACACTAGTGCAAATCACATTAGGTGTGACAGTTGTGCAAATTTAAAAAAAAATACCTTTTTTGGCTGATAATAAAATCATTCGTCACTGTTAGTTCACGTCACAGTTGCCATTTTTCTTGCCTGCGGGCAAATTGTGTCACCCTAGTGCAAATCACATTAGGAGTGACACTTGTGCAAATTTAAACAAAAAAATGACAGGCAGAGGAAGGCCACCCCGCAGGGGCCGTCGTGGTGCTGGGATTCCCTTTGGCCCTAGAATGGCCAGTGTTCAGAGGCCAAGTACCCTGAACCCCCAAAGTTCTGAGGACTTAGTTGACTGGCTATCACAAGACACCCAATCTACTACAGCTTCCGCTCAGAACCTTGATGCACCGTCCTTCTCCTCCTCTAGCTTAGCTTCGGGCACCTCTCATGCTACCACTTGCCCGCCTGCCACCACCACCAACACTAGTACCACAGCAGCTTTACTTGATCCGTCAGAGGAGTTATTTACACATCAGTTTGAACACACGAGTGATGCGCAACCATTATTGCCAGAGGATGTAGTTAACAGGGATATGTCTCAGTCAGGCAGCATTACACACATGGACGTACGGTGTGATGATGATGTTGTACCCGCTGCTGCTTCCTTTCTTGAGGTGTCAGATAGCGGTGAAGGTGTTGATGATGACGATGTGTCCGTGGATGCCACGTGGGTGCCCGCTAGAAGAGAAGAAGAGGGGGAAAGTTCAGATGGGGAGACAGAGAGGAGGAGGAGACGAGTTGGAAGCAGGGAGAGGTCGTCGCAAGGAGCTAGTGGCACAGTCAGACAGCATGCATCGGCACCCGGGGTCAGCCAGACGGGACGCCAATGAACGCACGCTGTTGCCACCACCAGAATGCCGTCATCGCAGAGCTCAGCAGTGTGGCATTTTTTTTGTGTGTCTGCCTCTGACAACAGCGAGGCCATTTGCCACGTGTGCCAGAAGAAACTGAGTCGTCCTACACCCACCTAGGCACAACTGCTTTGTGAAGGCACATGATGTCACATCACAAACGCCTATGGGATCAACACGTCAGTACAAGCAGCACACAAAGTCAAAGCCGCCATCCTCCTGCTGGTCCAGCATCTTCAGCCAGGTCAACTACTGCTGCCCTCCTTGCCCCCTCTCAACCATCCGCCTCTCCGTCTCTCTCCTTGAGCAGTTCCTGCTCATCTGCCCACAGTCAGGTGTCTGTCAAGGAGATGTTTGAGCGCAAGAAGACAATGTCTCAAAGTCACCCCCTAGCCCGGCGTCTGACAGCTGGCTTGTCAGAACTGCTAGCCCGCTAGCTTTTACCATACAAGCTGGTGGAGTCTGAGGCCTTTGCCTTTAAAAAATTTGTAGCCATTGGGACACCGCAGTGGAAGGTACCCGGCCAAATTTTTTTTGCACAAAAGGCAATCACCAACCTTTACTCCATTGTGCAAAAGGAAATTATGGCATGTCTGGCACACAGTGTAGGGGCAAGGGTCCATCTGACCACTGATACCTGGTCTGCAAAGCATGGTCAGGGCAGGTATATCACCTACACTGCTCATTGGGTAAATCTGGTGACGGCTGCCAAGCATGGAATGCGTGGCTCTGCAGAGGAGTTGGTGACACCTCCACGACTTGCAGGCAGGCCTTCTGCCACCTCCTCTACTCCTCCTACTCCATCCTCTTCCATAACATCCTCGGCCGAGTCCTCTTCCACTGCTGCGTCTTGCTCCACATCACCAGCACCCCCCAGCTCCCCAGGTGCTATTCCACATCTCAGATACGGCAGTGTCACACCATCTTGGGGTTGACTTGCCTCAAAGCAGAGAGTCACACCGCACCAGCGCTCCTGCCGGCCCTGAACGCACAGGTGGACCAGTGGCTGACTCCGCACCAACTGGAGATCGGCAAGGGGGTTTGTGACAACGGAATAAATTTGTTGGCGGCATTGAGGTTGGGCAAGTTGACACATGTGCCGTGCATGGCACATGTGTGTAATCTGATTGTACAACCCTTTGTGCTCAAGTACCCCAACTTACAGGATGTCCTGAAGCAGTCCAGGAAGGTGTGTGGCCATTTCAGGCGTTCCTACACGGCCATGGCGCACTTGTCAGATATCCATCGGCGAAACAACATGCCAGTGAGGCGCTTGATTTGCGACAGCCCGACACATTGGAATTCAACACTCCTAATGTTCGACTGCCTGCTCCAACAAGAAAAAGCCGTCAACGAATATTTGTATGACCGGGGTGCTAGGACATCATCTGCGGAGCTGGAAATTTTTTTGCCATGTGACTGGAGGCTCATGCGCAATGCCTGTAGGCTCATGCGTCCTTTTGAGGAGGTTACAAACCTGGTCAGTCGCACCGAAGGCACCATCAGCGACATCATACCGTTTGTTTTCCTCCTGGAGCGTGCCCTGCGAAGAGTGCTGGATCAGGCAGTAGATGAGCGTGAAGCGGAAGAGTTGTGGACACCATCACCACCAGAAACAGCCTTATCAGCATTGCTTGCTGGACCTGCGGCAACGCTGGAAGTGGATTGTGAGGAAGAGGAGTCAGAGGAGGAATGTAGCTTTGAAGAGGAGGAGGAAGACCAACCATAGCCGGCATCCCAGGGTGCTCCTTGTCACCTATCTGGTTCCCGTGGTGTTGTACGTGGCTGGGGGGGAAGAAGATTATACCTTCCCTGACATCACTGAGGACGAGGAACGGGACATGAGTAGCTCGGCATCCGTCCTTGTGCAAATGGGGTCTTTCATGCTGTCGTGCCTGTTGAAGGACCCTCGTATAAAAAGGATGAAGGAGAATGACCTGTACTGGGTGTCCACGCTACTAGGCCCCAGGTATAAACATAAAGTGCCTGACATGTTACCGCATTACAGCAAGGCGGAAAGGATTCAGCAGGTCCAAAATAAATTAAGAAGTATGTTGTACACAGCGTAAAAGGGTCATGTCACAGCACAACAGGGGTCTAACAGGGGAAGAGGTGAAAGTAATCCTCCTCCTCCTCCCACGAACACGCCGGCAAGGACAGGATGCTGTACAGACATGCTGTTGATGGAGGACATCCGTAGCTTTTTAAGTCCTACGCATCGCCACAGCCCTTCGGGGTCCACCATCAGAGAACGACTTGACCGACAGGTAGAAGACTACCTGGCCTTAACCGAACGATGAACCCCTTGACTACTGGGTGTGCCGGCTTGACCTGTGGCCTGAGCTATCCCAATTTGCACTCGAACTTCTGGCCTGTCCCGCTTCAAGTGTCCTGTCACAAAGGACCTTCAGTGCAGCAGGAGGTATTGTCACTGAGAAGAGGAGTCGCCTTGGTCAAAAAAGTCTGGATTACCTCACCTTTCTTAAGATGAATGAGGGATGGATCCCAAAGGGACTGACACTGGGCGATACATTTGACTGAACAAGGCCTGATCAGATGAGCTGCCTAGGGCAGCTGCCATTTTTCTGGCTGCTGCTACAGCTGCGGCTGCGACAATACCCAATTTTTCATCCATGTGTACATGCCTAATTTTTCTGGCCTCTGCTGCTGCACTTGTTATGGTGCTGCAATTTTTATGGCCGCTGCTACAGAAGCGGCTGCAACAATATCAAATTTTTCAGGCATGTCTACATGCCTAATTTTTCTGGTACTCTCTGCTGACATCTCTGTCCATTTTTGCAACCGTGGATATTAGATGTATGGTAAGGGTAGCATGGTGGCTCTGAGGTTAGCACTTATGCCTTGCAGCGCTGGGGCCTTGTGTTCAAATCCCACTATGTGCGGCCTCAAGGGAGGCTCTAACTATGTGCTGCCTAACATGGGGGAATCTATGTGCTGCCTAAAGGGGGATCTAACTATGTGATGCCTAAAGGGGGCTAAAGCACATTATTCCAAACCATTTAGGAATAATAGGTGATTTATGCCCTTTATGGATTAAAACCAGACTCTGCATCAACTATGTAATTTTCCATGGGAGTTTTGCCATGGATCCCGCTCCGGCACGCCACAGTCCAGGTGTTAGTCCCCTTGAAACAACTTTTAAATCACTATTGTGGCCAGAAAGAGTCCCTGTGGGTTTTAAAATTTGCCTGCCCATTGAAGTCAATGGCGGTTCGCCCGGTTCACCGGTTCACAAACTTTTGCGGAAGTTCGCGTTTGCGGTTCGCGAACCGAAAATTTTATGTTCGCGACATCACTACCAGTCATCAGTCAGGGGGTTGTATAGCAATTATTTGTTGTACAAAATGTACAAGTCACATGCAGATTACAGGCATCGTTATTAGAATCACTGCCTCAGAGCGTCTGGATGTGGCAGCAGGGTCGGGAGACCATATGGCGTCACAATTGAATAGATTAAAAAGATTTTTTATTAAAAGTTTTATTTAATTTAATTTGAATTAATTTACATTTTTTTTTTAATCCTTTTTTGAGGACCCATTGGAGGGCAAGTCTGGTGCCAGCAGCTGCAGTTATTTCAGGGAAAAAAAATGTAAACCAACTGGTGGCAAAACATTCATCTCAGATTTCCATCACTCAGGTTTATGGAACGGACTGTTGCAGAAATTTTTACAACTTAAACTGCCCCCTTTTAAATCCACCCTTAATGACCGTGTCACCTATAATACTGCCTCTTTTTTTATAGCACTTTTATCACAGATTGTAATGTTTTTTGAAGTTTGTATTTTTTGCACTTGCATGTTCTGTAATCAGGACTGTAGCACTGATGAGGCGAATGAGGCGATCGCCTAAGGTGCGGTGTTGCAAGGGGGCGCAAGGGGGGTCCAGCACACATTACACTGCGGCATTGATTCCCAACCAAGGGTGGGTGCCAGGACACTCTGGTTGGAAATATGGCGCTGAGTATGAACCTCAAAGTAATGGTATTAAATAGATAAAATTCTGCAATGTTTTTTTGCATTGAGGCTTAAAATATTCTATGGTGGAAAGGGTTAATGAAAGCGTCTGAATCGTGACACATTTTCCCGGTTTATTTGTGAATAATGTTAAGAGTCGGAACTCTCAGGGGCTAAACTTTTTGTCGCCTGCAGTGTCTTATCACATGGATCATTCCTCTCTATTGTACTGGACTTTGGCGCCGATTATTGGCGTGGAGTCTGCAGCGAAAAAAAAATGTGCAACGCAACTAAACAGACCGCAGAATGATACATTTTCCCTGCACTAATACATTGTAACAAGTAGAAAAGAAGAGAGATTTGTGCTGATGTATATAGGTCAGAACTAGAGATGAGCGAACTTACAGTAAATTCGATTCATCACGAACTTCTCTGCTCAGCAGTTGATCACTTATCCTGCGTAAATTAGTTCGGCCTTCAGGTGCTCCGCTGGGCTGGAAAAGGTGGATACAGTTCTAGGAAAGAGTCTCCTAGGACTGTATCCATCTTTTCCAGCCCACTGGAGCACCGGAAAGCTGAACTAATTTATGCAGGATAAGTCATCAACTGCCGAGCCGAGAAGTTTGTGACGAATCAAATTTACTGTAAGTTCGCTCATCTCTAGTCAGAACAAGTGTTTCCCAACTAGGGTGGCTCTGGCTGTTGCAAGACAACAACTCCTAGCATGCCCGGACAGCCAGGTAGTTGTAGCTTTGCAACAGCTGGAGGCACCCTGGTTCGGAAACACTTGCTCAGAGGATCGTCTGCACTGAATACAATTGTGATAAGTCAATGTGCTTCAGCTTCTGCCTTTATCTATGACAGCATACTGGGAGTTGTAGTTCAGCGGCGACCATTGTGGCGTATGGTAACCTAGCTGCTGCCCGTCACACTGCCCGTCAGGATCTTCTATCAGATTGTGTATAATAGAATCTCTCTGTTCTTTTATACAGATCGGGCGGTCGGTTTGTTCCTTGGAGAGATGGTGTAAAACGCCAGAAGAAATTTTTGGAATAATTCGGTAATTGCTCATTAATGTTTCCGCACATCAGACTAGGAATCTCCGAAGATGTTCTATCCCCATCTCTAGTTATAGAAAGTTGTATCTCACTCCTAGTTATTTCTATCCAGTTGCATCACAATACATTTTATAGACTTGCAGTCAATAGTTAAAGGGGTTATTCAGGAAAAAAAAACTTTTTTTATATATCAACTGGCTCCAGAAAGTGAAACAGATTTGTAAATGACTTCTATTAAAATTGTTTAATCCTTTCAGTACTTCTGAGCTGCTGAAGTTGAGTTGTTCTTTTCTGTCTAAGTGCTCTCTGATGACACCTGTCTCGGGAACTGCCCAGAGTAGAAGCAAATCCCCATAGCAAACCTCTTCACTATAGTTCCCGAGTCAGCAGAGATGTCAGCAGAGAGCACTGTTGCCAGACAGAAAAGAACAACTCAACTTCAGCAGCTGATAATTATTGGAAGGATTAAGATTTTTTAATAGAAGTAATTTGCAAAAAAAAAGAAAAAGAAAATTTCCTGGACAACCCCTTTAATATCTAGTTCTACTAAGTTATTTTGTAATAAAAATTGTATCTAGTTGTGCAAAGTTTTATATATATATATATATATATATATATATATATATATATATATATATATATAAAATATATATCTTGTTGCACTACACTAAACTTTATTGACCTGCACTAAATAGTTAATATCTAGTTGTAGAAAGTTTGATGTAGTAGAAATAAATTGTATCTAGTGGAAAAAAGTTTTGTGTAATAAAAAATAAATAGTATCTGGATGTGCAGTTTATGTTCATATATATATATATATATATATATATATATATATACACACACAGTACAGACCAAAAGTTTGGACACCTTCTCATTCAGAGTTTTCTTTATTTTCATGACTATGTAAATTGTAGATTCACCCTGAAGGCATCAAAACTATGAATTATGACATGTGGAATTATAGACATAACAACAAAGTGTGAGAATCTGTCATATTCTAGGTTCTTCCTTTTGCTTTGATCCCCGCTTTGCTCACTCTTGGATTCTCCTGATGATCTGTAGTCACCTGAAATGGTCTCCACCAGTCTTGAAGGAGTTCCCATGATGCTTAGCACTTGTTGGTCCTTTTTGCCCTCACTCTGCGGTCCAGCTCACCCCAGACCATCTGGATTGGGTTCAGGTCCAGTGACTGTGGAGGTCAGGTCATCTGGCGCAGCACCCATCACTCTCCTTCTTGGTCACATAGCCCTTACACAGCCTGGAGGTGTTTGGGGTCATTGTCCTGTTGGAAAATAAATGATGGTCCAACTAAACGCAAACCGGATGGAATAGCAGCCGCTGCAAGATGCTGTGATAGACACGCTGGGTCAGTATACCTTCAGAATAAATCCCCAACAGTGTCACCAGCAAAGCCCCCCCACACCATCACACCTCCTCCTCCACACCATCACACCTCCTCCTCCACACCATCACACCTCCTCCCCCACACCATCACACCTCCTCCCCCACACCATCACACCTCCTCCTCCACACCATCACACCTCCTCCTCCACACCATCACACCTCCTCCTCCACACCATCACACCTCCTCCTCCACACCATCACACCTCCTCCTCCACACCATCACAACTCCTCCTCCACACCAGCACACCTCCTCCCCCACACCATCACACCTCCTCCTCCACACCATCACACCTCCTCCCCCACACCATCACACCTCCTCCCCCACACCATCACACCTCCTCCCCCACACCATCACACCTCCTCCTCCACACCATCACACTTCCTCCCCCACACCATCACACCTCCTCCCCCACACCATCACACCTCCTCCTCCACACCATCACACCTCCTCCCCCACACCATCACACCTCCTCCTCCACCATCACACCTCCTCCTCCACACCATCACACCTCCTCCTCCACACATCACACCTCCTCCCCCACACCATCACACCTCCTCCTCCACATCAGCACACCTCCTCCCCCACACCATCACACCTCCTCCTCCACATCAGCACACCTCCTCCTCCACACCAGCACACCTCCTCCTCCACACCATCACACCTCCTCCCCCACACCATCACACCTCCTCCTCCACACCAGCACACCTCCTCCTCCACACCATCACACCTCCTCCCCCACACCATCACACCTCCTCCCCCACACCATCACACCTCCTCCCCCACACCATCACACCTCCTCCCCCACACCATCACACCTCCTCCTCCACACCATCACACTTCCTCCCCCACACCATCACACCTCCTCCCCCACACCATCACACCTCCTCCTCCACACCATCACACCTCCTCCCCCACACCATCACACCTCCTCCTCCACCATCACACCTCCTCCTCCACACCATCACACCTCCTCCTCCACACATCACACCTCCTCCCCCACACCATCACACCTCCTCCTCCACATCAGCACACCTCCTCCCCCACACCATCACACCTCCTCCTCCACATCAGCACACCTCCTCCTCCACACCAGCACACCTCCTCCTCCACACCATCACACTTCCTCCCCCACACCATCACACCTTCTCCTCCACACCAGCACACATCCTCCTCCACACCATCACACCTCCTCCTCCACACATCTCACCTCCTCCTCCACACCATCACACCTCCTCCTCCACACCATCACACCTCCTCCTCCACACCAGCACACCTAAGAAGTGAAAACCATTTCAGGTGACTACCTCTTGAATCTCAACAAGAGAATGCCAAGAGTGTGCAAAGCAGTAATCAAAGCAAGAGGAAGAACCTAGAATATGACATATTTTCAGTTGTTTCACACTTTTTTGTTATGTCTATAATTTCACATGTGTTAATTCATAGTTTTGATGCCTTCAGTGTGAATCTACAATATTCATAGTCATGAAAATAAAGAAAACTCTGAATGAGAAGGTGTGTCCAACTATATATATATATATATATATATATATATATATATATACATATATATATATATATATATATATATATATATATTAATGTATCTTGTTGCATTACTACTAAATTTATTGACCTGCACTAAATAGTTAATATCTAGTTGCAGAAAGTTTTATATGATAGCAAATTAATTTTATCCAGTTGTACAAAGTCATAATGTAATAGAAATAAATTGTATCTAGTTTTGCAAAGTTATATATATATATATATATATATATATATATATATATATATATAATTGTATCTTGGTGGCGGAGGCTTGTGACATCATGGTCATGTCACCCCCCCCCCCCCCCCCCCCGTAATCTTGCATTGTAAAAAGTTTTATATTTTAAATAAAATGGGATCTTGTTGCCCTACCAGGAATTTCATTGACCTGCACTAAATAGTTAATATCTAGTTGTAGAAAGTTTAATGTAGTAAAACTAAATTGTATCACGTTGTAGAACGTTTTATGTAAGAAAACATAAATTGTATCTAGTTATGCAAAGTTTTATATACTAAAAAATGATTTCTATCTTGTTGCACTACAATATGTTTTATTGATCTGCACTAAATGGTTAATATCTAATTGTAGGAAGTTTCATGTTTTATGGATATTACATTTATTTATTTTTTCAATCTTGTTACATTACTATAATTTTTACTGACCTGCACTAAATGGTTAATATCTAGTTCTAGAAAGTTTGACGTAGTAGTAATGAGAAATAAATTGTATCTAATTGTACCAGGTTTACTTAGGAATTCTGCATAATGTTGTGATTGGTTAAGTTAAACTTTTATTTTCTTACATCAGTGTCACAATATGACTTAGAAGTCCATGACAGCCTTTGGCTGTCTGGGAATGATGGGAGTTGTAGTTTAGTAACAGGGAGCCTCTAAACTAGTTTATCAATAGTGTTGCTCGCGAATATTCTTTTATTTTTATTTTTTTCCTTTTATTTTTTTTTCACAGTACACATCACAGTGATCATCCCTCTCTGCTTCCAGCTTGTGTGGTGTAAAGAAGGCTCTAATACTACTGTGTGAGACTGGCATACGAATTTTCGCATATGTGAAAATTTGCATATGTTAATTTTCGCATATGCAAATTTTCGTTCATGCTAGTTTTTACATATGCTAATTTTTTCGCATATGCGAATTTTCGTATTATACGAATTTTCGCATATGCAAAATTAAAACGTGAATATTAGGAATATGCGAATTTAACGAATATATGACGAATATTCGGCCATATATTCGCGATATATCGCAAATTCGAATATAGCCCATGCTGCTCAACACTATTTAGCAACAGCTGGAGGCTCCCTGTTGCTAAACTACAACTCCAATCATTACCAGACCGCCAAAGACTGTCTGGGAATGATGGGGGTTATATTTTAGCATCAGCTGAAGGCTCCCTGTTTGGAAACACTAACACAAAAAAAAATTGGTAACTGCATTTAGGGCGCTCTCCCTGGGGAGAAAGCTCTAAATGTACTAACCCATTTTTTTTGTGTTTTTTAGAGATGAGTGAACTTACAGTAAATTCGATTCGTCACAAACTTCTCGGCTTGGCAGTTGATGACTTATCCTGCATAAATTAGTTCAGCTTTCAGGTGCTCCGGTGGGCTGGAAAAGGTGGATACATTCCTAGGAAAGAGTCTCCTAGTACTGTATCCACCATTTCCAGCCCACGGGAGCACCGGAAAGATGAACTAATTTATGCTGGGTAAGTCATCAACTGCTGAGCCGAGAAGTTCGTGACGAATCCAATTTACTGTAAGTTCGCTCATCTCTAGTGTTTTTCTTTTCTTCTCATTTCAGATTTGTGTATGCAGAGGACTACATCAGATTCAAGAACAACATCGATGAGCAGGCTTGGGCTGTCTGGGAATGATGGGGGTTGTAGTTTAGCAACAGCTGGTACCTATCTGTTCAAAAAGACACTGCCAGAAAAGATCTGTTCACATAGATTTTAACAAGCCATGCCAAAAAATGCATAATGTTAACAGACCTATACTTACCAACCTTGTTCCTGGTCTTCTTCTATAGCTCCGCCTCTAGTTACATCATCATTAGAGGCTGGACTACAGGAGAAGAGGTGCAGACCAGGATAGAAGTTGGTAAGTAGAAACTCAGGTAGGGCACTCAGGGGTCTTAACTACTGTACAGAGCACAGAGACATATATATATACATATATCCATGAAAAAAGGGATACATCTGTGCCTGTCTGCTGGTAAGTGTGGGGCTGGTATACAAGTATTTCCAGGGCTGGTATTTATGCCTAGTCCAGCCCTGGTCCTGAGCCTTCGTGGGCCCTCATGACCTCTACTCTACTAGCCATGGCTATATGTGTGCAACGTGCACCTCACATAAACGCTATACAGGAGTACGGTCCCGAGTCCCAAAGTCGCTAACATGCTCCCATTGCGACCATGCGTAGGTGGATGGACAACAACTCCCAGCATGCGTAGACATGCTGGCAGTTGTAGTTAGCACAGCTAGCTTAGTTCGTAGCGTAGATAGCGTAGGGGGATGGACTACAACTCCCAGCATACCCAGGCATGCTGGAGCTTTATGTTAGCGTAGCTAGCTTAGTTCATAGGGTAGTTAGCGATAGTGGATGGACTACAAGTCCCAGCATGCACAACACACGTTTTTAAATTAATTTAGTAGCAATGGCCTGACATTACCAGGGTGGGTGAAGACCATTGTTACTTGCCCTCCCCAGCCCATATAAAGCCAGCCTAGGTTCAGGAGCGCCATATTTGATGCTCCGGGCCTGTTGGTACCGACTCCTCCCAGCACCCCTGGGGCGGTGGGTATCGGGGTAATAATTGGGGGTTAGCACTAGCTGTTTTTGGGGCTACACTAAGCCCCAGCTTAGTAAGGGACTCCGTCTATGAGACAGCTTCCACTACTAGTCCTGAAAAGGAATAAAAGTTAAAACATTTTTAATGGGAAAAATATTCCCCCACAGCCTTGTTAACCATTTTATAAAAAAATAAATAAAAAATAAAAAACACAGGTCATCGATGAAGTCCACCGAATTCAATGTAGTCCTCTGCATTCATGTATCTGAAACGAGAAGAGAAGAAAAACACAAAAAATTAATTGGTTAGTAAATTTTTGGGGCCATAAGCGATTCTAAAACTCTAGAATATTATTTAACATCCTCCAAAAAAAAAAAGAAGCAGCTCTGGCTTTACATATGACAACAAAATTGGGAAATAATACATAAATAAAAACAAACAGGATTTTCAATCTCCCACATTCCCCACACTGTATAGTGTCAATTTTTTGCCAGGTCCGTGACATTCTCAAAAAACCTTCCACTATTTTGCTCAAATTCTTCAACGGGGGTTCGGATGTGTAGCTAAAAGAGCTACCGTATATACTCGAGTATAAGCCGAGTTTTTCAGCATGATTTTTCGTGCTGAAAACACCCCCCTGGGCTTACACTCGAGTGAACTCTCCGCCCTCAGTGGTCTTCAACCTGCGGACCTCCAGATGTTAGTTTTCTACTCACCTCCCCTCGGCGGGAAGGAAGGGTGAGCTGGTTCGGGCCATCTGTGCTGCAGGGACCGTCCGGTGGGGAGGGATAGTCGTTCCGGCTGTCCATCTTCACCGGGAGGCCCTCTTCTCCGCGTTTCGGGCCCGGCCCCGGAATAGTGACGTTGCCTTAACAACGACGCACAGGGACGTTCATGCGCAATGTCCCTGTGCATCGTTGTCAAGGCAACGTCACAATTCCGGGCCTGAAGCGCGGAGAAGAGGGCCTCCCGGTGAAGATGGACAGCCCATAATGACTAACCCTCCCCACCGGACTGTCCCTGCAGCACAGATGGCCCGAACCAGCTCACCCTTCCTTCCCACCGAGGGGAGGCGAGTACAAAACTAAAGCGGGGGGCTGGATGATGACGTATGCCGCAGTGGCCTTCAACCTGCGGACCTCCAGATGTTTCAAAACTACAACTCCCAGCATGCTGGGAGTTGAAGTTTTGAAACATCTGGAGGTCCGCAGGTTGAAGACCACTGTTCAGACATTGACAGGCGGTGATGATGAAGGGGGGGGGGGATGATGACGGGGGTCTGGATGATGACGGGGGTGATGATGTATTTCCCACCCTAGGCTTATAGTCGAGTCAATAACTTTTTCCTGGGTTTTTGGGGTGAAATTAGGGGCCTCGGCTTATATTCGGGGCGGGTTATACTCGAGTATATACGGTAAGTCACTGAATAACTTACTATCTCCCAGTGACATTTCTTGGTTGAACATAGGGGTGTTACAGATTGGTAAAGCACGTTGCAATCTTTGCAAATATATTAAGACTTCTACTAATTTTATTTAATCTGTCACAGGTCGTACTTTCCCCATCAAGTCCCTTATGAATTGTGAGACCCACATTTTGGAAACTAGACACCTCATGGAATGTAACAAGGGGTATAGTGAGCCTTAACACCTCACAGGTGTTTGATAAATTTCCACTAAAGTTGGACATGAAAATGAAAAAATTTATTTTTTTCACTAAAATGCTGGTGTTACCCTAAATTTTTCATTTTCACAAGGGGTAATAGGAGAAAAAGCCTCCAAAAATTTGTAACCCCATTTCTTCTGAGTATATGAATACCCGATACTACAATGCACAGAAGAGAAGGAGCGCCATTGAGTTTTTCGAGAGAGAATGTGTCCAAAATTGAAGGCCATGTGTGTTTACAGTGCCCCCATGTTGCCAGAACAGTGGACCCTCCCCCCAACATGTGACCCCATTTTGGAAACTACACCCCTCACGTAATGTAATAAGGGGTAACATAGTAAATAGTAACATAGTTAATGAGGTTGAAAAAAGACCAGAGTCCATCAAGTTCAACCTAAGAGGAGGCAAAAAATCCTCATACTAGAGGTAAAAATTCCTTCCCGACTCCAAATATGGCCTCAGAATAAATCCCTGGATCAACCTTCTGTCCCTATAAATCTAATATACATAACCAGCGATGTTATTATTCTCCAAAAATGCATCCAGACCCCTTTTGAACTCTCTTACAGAGTTCCCCATGACCACCTCCTCAGGCAGAGAATTCCACAGTCTCACTGCTCTTACAGTAAAGAACCCCCGTCTGTTCTGGTGTAGAAACCTTCTTTCCTCTAGACGTAGAGGACGCCCCCTTGTTATATATACAGTCCTGGGTATAAATAGATCATGGAGAGATCTCTGTACTGTCCCCTGATATATTTATACATAGTTATTAGGTCTCCCCTAAGCCTTCTTTTTTCTAAACTAAATAACCCCAGTGAGTATTTACACCCCACAGGTGTCTGACAGATTTTTGGAACAGTGGTCCCTGAAAATGAAACATTTTATTTTTTTATTTGCACAGCCCACTGTTGCAAAGAACTGTTGGGGTGTAAATGCTCACTGCACCCCTTATTAAATTCTGTGAGGGGTGTAGTTTCCAAAATGGGGTCACATGTGTGTGTGGGGTCCACTGTTCTGGCACCATGGGGGCTTTGTAAACACACATGGCCTTCAATTTCGGACACATTCTTTCTCCAAAAGCTCAATGGCGCTCCTGGGGGGCACTACGGGGACTTTGTAAATGCACATGACCCCCAACTTCTGTTCCATCCAAATTCCAAAAGCTCAATGGTTCTCTTCTGAGCACTCTAGTGCGCCCGCTGGGCACTTTACATCCACATATGGGGTATTTCCATGCTCAGAAGAAATGGGTTTACAAATTTTGGCAGGCTTTTTCTCCTATTACCCTTGTGCGAATGAAAAAATTGGGGTAACACCAGCATTTTAGTGGAAAAAATCTAATTTTAAATTTTCACGTCCAACTTTAGTGGAAATTTGTCAAACACCTGTGGAGTGTTGAGGCCCACTGTACACCTTGTTACATTCCTTGAGGGGTGTAGTTTCCAACACCATCTGTTATTTTTTTTTTTTTTTTACTGTTAAAAATTTTGGGGGACATTTTCTCCTATTACCCCTCCTATTACCTCCATCATTTTAGTGAAAAAATAAAAATTAACTTACACATACGACTTTAACAAAAAGCGCAATCAAATCATCTTAAAGCGACAGCGCACTCAAATCATCTTAAAGAGACAGCGCACTCAAATCATCTTAAAGCGACAGCGCACTCAAATCATCTTAAAGTGACAGCGCACTCAAAGAGATCTACAGGATGTCACCACCCAGGTCTCCAGATCAACCTGGTGACAGTGCCCCTTCATTGCCAGCTGCGGGATCATCTGCTGCTCCAGAGGTCGGAATGCTGCCGATTCCGATTGCAGTCCATGGAAAAAATGTAGGGGTTCCAGCATCAGCACAAGTGTTCTTGGGGAATCCTGTCTTCCCTACCTACAACGGAGACCCCTTCACCCTGAGGGATTTCAAGGAGAAGATCCAGAGTTGGTTTGTCTTTTACTTTCCCTCCTAATCAACAGGTGCAGCTGCTCACAGGACAACTACAAGGACCAGTACTTGAGGAAGTCTGCACCTTGCCCGCCTCTGAGAAGGCAGCTGTAGAGCAGATCTTCGAAGGACTGTACCAGGTATTTGAGTCACATTCTCTGTCAGAGATAGGTCTCCGATTGTATGAGAGGTGACAGAAACCAGGTGATACTCTGAAAGCTTATGCCGTAGACCAACAGAATGCCCTAGAGACTGTTCAAAAGTTAGATGGTATCACTCCCGATCAGGGCAACAAAGTATTGATGGACAGGTTTATTGATGGGGCTCATAATAAATGGGACAAAGCTCAGTTGAGGAGGTTAGCAGTGCAAAACCCCAGTCTGTCCTCCCCTGCTTTTAAGAGACTGGCTATTCCGGGTCTGAGTTAGAAGAAATTTTTGCCCCTGTCCCAGAGCCACTAGGGGCCCTTCTGTACTTATTGCAATAAATCTGGACATTGGAAAATGCAATTTGGGGATTTAAACAGATTTCCCCTTAGGTCGTGGACCGGCCCTCCGGAAAACAGTCACCAGGTCCAGACCCAGAACGACCTAAGTCGGGACTCTCACTTTATGTCGCCCCCTGCCCCTATGTAAAGATCATTGTAGAAGGTGTACAATTAGAGGTGTTGATAGATATAGGATCACAAATGTCCACTATATCTAAAGAATTTTAGTATGGAATGCTAATTTGATATGTGAACCTGACGATGTTGATTTTAGGGTAGTAGCAGGCAACGGGAAACCAATAACCAGACATGGATATTGGGAGCCATCCATGCAGTTGAGGAAACATGAACTCAGAGGGCAGGGAATGATTGTAACTGATGTGTCTGATGAAGGGTCTGCAGAGTTTATATTGGGGATGAATATCATGAAACACTGTTTTGCTGAAATTGTAGGTTCTTTTCATGTCTCTCTCCCCTACATGTCCCCCTCATGCCGGCGGGCTGCGCAACACAACTTAAAGGTCCTACAGGCAGAGAAGAAGTTTGCCAACCAACAAGGTGAAATCTGCAGAGTGCAGGTCCGTGACCTTACAACCCAACACAGAAACAGTCATCTGGTGCATCCACATCCTGGAGTAAGAAACAAGGACTATCAAGCCCTGCTAAAGCCTATGCAGTTGGAAGATCATTCCCTAGTCCGAGCCGCAAGAAGCCTTGTCACCGTCACCAATGGGAGAGTTCCAGTCTGGCTAGTCAATCTGATGTTGCTACCTAAGTTCACACCAGTCACTCAGCTGTATCCTCTAGAGTCAAGGGACAACTTAACAGAACGCAAGGTGGCCTGACAGCGGGCGGCCCAAGTGACTCCGGGATCCACTACAAGTCCCCCTGAGCCCTGGTGGGCACAACTCCAAGTGGGAGAAGAGACCACTCCGAGAGATCAAGTCAGTGGAGTCATCAATGTCACCAAGAGGTACCTTTTATTATTATCTATTTATTATTATCTCTACCTTTTACCATAAATTTTACTGGAAAACACAAAAATTTTCAGGCGCATCCACCTGACATAAGTGAAAATTGACTGCACGAGAGGACAATATATTACTCCATGGGGGAGATTTATCAAAGGATTTAGACTGGTTTTTCTTGTCTAAATTTGTCGCACAGAAAGTCGCAGTCTAAATCTGTGCGACTTTTCTGCGACTTTTGCTCTAGAGGATTTTTAGAACATGATGCAGCATTCTTGTCTATTTTAGACTGAAATGCATTGAAAAATGCATTGGTGCAGAATTTATCAAAAGCGACTTTTCAGCGACAAGTCGCATAGGCTGAAAGTACGCCGAAATGTCAGACCATGTTGGAGCAGGTTTAAATATAGACTAAACCATAGAGTCTGTGCACAGAATTTATCAAGAGCTGTGCGCCATTTGATAAATTAGGTGCACAATAGACCAGACTAACCCTCTGTAGTTTGGTCTATATTGATGCGGGACATAGGCAACTTTGATAAATATCCCCCCATGGGTATATACATTAGAACGGCAACACAAGGATCGACAGTCCACCTGTGCTAAGAGTCTATGAACAAACACGGCTACCACATACGCCGGGCACACACTTACGAATCTCCTCAGAACCAGGAGTCTCTCGGCCATGGGCCAGGCAAAAGCTTGATGGTTGCATTGCATAACAAGAACTCTCATGGCATAGTCCTGCCAGGCACTTTATTGAACCCGTTGCATCTGGAACAGTCTGTAGAAAAACAAAAGAAAGGCACTAGGTACCCAAATAGTTAGTGTAGGCTCTACTTGGGATCTTTACGGACACCCCACCCTTGCCTGATGGGACTCTTGCCCCTCTGGGGCTTAGAGCGAGGTGAGGACCCCTTCAAAGGGTTAATAGCTGTATCCCAGGCAACATTGGTGAGCCCGGACTGGGTTACTCATGAGTTTACATTAACCACAAAGTTAACGGCCGCTACAGAGGCCACTCGAACAATGGTTGGTGCCGGTTGATTCGGCCTCACCTCCTTAACCGGAGAAGGCCGCGGCACTTTCGTCGGTGCCTGGTGATCAGGCAAAACCTCCAGGCATGGAGTAGGCCTAGGCACTGTTGAGGTTGGTGCCCGTTGTTCAGGCCAAACCTCCTCAGGGGGAGAAGGCTTGGGCACATTTGTTGGAGATGCTGTTCCGGATGTCCCGGGTGATGCCCCTTTCGGAGTAGCCGGCCACTTGTCGTCCTCGGGTAGCGGTGGTAGGTCGCAGGCCACCTCGGCCCCGATGAACAACTGCTGCAATCGATCGGCAAGATTCTGGAAAAGTTGCGCTGCGGCCGTGGCAACTTTTTGTTGTTCAGACGCCATCTTGGGACTCACTCCACGTGGAATGCTGCTCTCCGCCATGTCTGTACTCTTCTCTTCCTCATACAGACTGAAGAGGTCGCGCTGCAGTGCTCCTTTTATGTGGGGCTTCTCCAAAATGGCTGCTGGCCGGAAGGACGTCATCGGAGCAGCCCCGACTTCGGGTCCCCCGGTGAACACCAGCAATGAATTTAAGTTTCCTTTCGGCTGCAGCACATGTACTTGATGTCCACGCCTGGGGCGGGTCGTGGAGCAGCGTTGGATTTTTTCGCACGCTTTCCAGGCAAGTAATTAACCCCTTCAGGGATGGATGGCCCAGAGAATCGTAGCATGGCTTTGCTACGCACTTTACACATCTTCACAGAATATACATTTTCGCCTCCCCCCCTTACTTTTCGTCCGCACCGTTCACACACAGTATTACAAGCACAGTCCCATAAACTCGTGTGCGTACAATTATTCGCTTGCCACAAAATCTTTGCAGAGTTCATTAATCACAGTTCTTAATGGGGGAGTTCTCTTCAATGGTGGCAACAGCTGTAGGCACATACCCGTATCCTTTTCGTAAGATGCCAAAAAGCTATGTGGTAAGCTGGAGGGGTGTAGGGTGAACAGGGGTGTTGCAGAGTAGTGATGCAGGGTGTAGCATTAACCCTTGATTGTCGTGATGCCAGGGTGCGGGCTTCCTCTATGCATATGTCCTACCGCCACCAATCCCAGGAACGATAGGGAGGAATGAAGGGTTGTCCACAGCAGAAGTTGTAGTAAACTGGAAATAACTTTTCTGCAGATTTTATGCAGATGCAGATAACAAACAGTCTGTTACAAGAGGACCGGGATACAGGCTCCACACAGGTTGGCTGGGACTTTGTAGTGAAATAAGCTTTGATTTTGCTGTATGCTGTTCCACTGAGTTTAGGGGTATGTTTAGGTTCGGTAGTCACCAGTGGCGTAGCTATAGAGGTCTATAGAGGTCGCAGAGGTCGCCATTTCCTTGCCATATTTGCATGATGGTCGGCTGCCGCCATCATTACTAAGAGGTCAGCGCTGCTGCCAGACATTCCCATCCAGCAGCAGCAGAGACCAGATAAGGGCAGGGCAAGGACAGCGCAGCGCATATTGCCCTGACTGTCACCTCTGCCTTGCACTGTTTTGTTAAAAAAAAAAAAGCAGCCCTGGCAGCTCTGCTCCCCACGGGCCCCCTTCTCTGTTGGCGCTGAAGGGGGCCTCTCTCAGTTCGGTCCCCCGGCCCCATGTAAAGTCAGCCGGGGCAGGGACACTGTCGCTTTAAGAGCAGCAGACGTCGGAAGCACGCACCTGACATCACGGTCCCTGCCCCGGCTGCGCAGGAGGAGGAAGACGTCCCGCCGCCGCCTACAGCTGCTGCATCTTCTCGCAAGATGAGGAGGTGGACGGGAGCTGAAGAGGGTCAGAGGTGAGAGTGGCTGTGCTGGGCGCGGCGGGGGAGCATTTGCTGGCTAGAGAAGGGGGGGGGGGTTGTAAAGTAACATGGAGGAGGACAGGGGGTGGTTGTAAAGTAACATGGAGGAGGACAGAGAGGAGGGTGTAAAGGTAACATGGAGGAGGAGGACAGAGAGGCGGGGTAAAGTAACATGGAGGAGGACAGGGGGTGGTTGTAAAGTAACATGGAGGAGGACAGAGAGGGAGGTGTAAAGGTAACATGGAGGAGTACAGAGAGGGGGGTGTAAAGGTAACATTGAGGAGGACAGAGAGGGGGGGAGTGTAAAGGTAACATGGAGGAGTACAGAGAGGGGGGTGTAAAGGTAACATGGAGGAGTACAGAGAGGGGGGGTAAAGTAACATGGAGGAGGACAGGGGGTGGTTGTAAAGTAACATGGAGGAGGACATAGAGGGGGGGGTAAAGTAACATGGAGGAGGACAGAGATGGGGGGGGTAAAGTAACATGGAGGAGGACAGAGAGGCGGGGTAAAGTAACATGGAGGAGGACAGGGGGTGGTTGTAAAGTAACATGGAGGAGGACATAGAGGGGGGGTAAAGTAACATGGAGGAGGACAGAGAGGCGGGGTAAAGTAACATGGAGGAGGACAGAGAGGCGGGGTAAAGTAACATGGAGGAGGACAGAGAGGGGGGTAAAGTAACATGGAGGAGGACAGGGGGTGGTTGTAAAGTAACATGGAGGAGGACAGAGAGGGGGGGTAAAGTAACATGGAGGAGGACAGAGAGGGGGGGTAAAGTAACATGGAGGAGGACAGAGAGGGGGGTGTAAAGTAACATGGAGGAGGACAGAGAGGGGGGGTTGTAAAGTAACATGGAGGAGGACAGAGAGGGGGGTAAAGTAACATGGAGGAGGACAGAGAGGGGGGTAAAGTAACATGGAGGAGGACAGAGAGGGGTGTAAAGTAACATGGAGGAGGACAGAGAGGGGGGGTGTAAAAGTAACATGGAGGAGGACAGGGGGGTTGTACAAGGAATACTGAGGAGGACAGAGGGGGAGGTTGTAAAAGGAGCATGGAGGAGGATAGGGGGGTCTGAAAACTAAAGGGTCTGGAGGAGGACTAAGGAGTCTGGGGGACTTAGCGCTTGTCCACACTGCGGACATTCTGCTGGTGGAATTCTGCTGCAGAAATCCGCTTGCAGCAGAGTCCTATTGTTTTCAATGGGATTCTGCTGCTCTGTGCATACTGTGGAGTCACCGAAGTGGAATTCTGCCGATGGAAATCTGCCCAAAGAATGAACATGTTTATTCTGCCAGATTGCGTTGCTGTCTAAGAGACGTGCACATCCTGTGGTCCTAATGCTGATACATGGCAGCGCCTGCTGCAAGTGGACATTCTGCTGTGGACAATGTCTGCAGTGCGGACAAGCACTTAGGGGTCTAAAGGAGAGGAAAGATGGGTCTCGGTGGACATAGAGGGTCATTTTCAGGGTTATGAAGTTTGGCGAGGTATATTTAGGGGGGCACGTTCTGTGTTGGCAGGGCTATATTTAGGAGGCACAGTGTGCAGCAGGATTATATTTAGGGGGTGCGGTGACAGGGTTATAATAATTATTGTTGTCATACAGAGATTGAGGATCTGCTGACAAAGTGAGGACACAATAATTTCCTGCCTTCAGACTCGGCAGAGGAAGAAGAAGTCCTGGCGTCTGGACCAGATGAAGAAGAAAAGAAAAGGAAAGACAACAGAGAAGACGTCTCCTGTGAGTTAAATCATTGTCTGTCTGTCTGTTTCCCATAGTTGCTGTAGTCATTTTAAGATTTGCAGGGTTATTGGTCAAACTATACCCCAAACTGTGGTTCTCCAGCTGTTCAAAACTACAGCTCCCATAATGTCTGAAGCTCTCCAGGCATGATGGTAGTTGTAGCTTTGCAACAACTGGAATGCCACTTGAACCAAGGTGATTTTAGACTGTGCAGCACATTTTATTTTGGTGGGGGTCCGACTGCTGGGACCCCCACCCAAAATACATGGGCTGCATAGTCTAATATGCCCGTGCCTATTTTTGGTCCCAGTCTGGCCCTGCTTGCCACATGAAATGAGTGAAGAGGAGGAGGAGCAGGGCACACACGGGCCCCGTCCAGGAACCCCTGCCCATCCTCCTCATGTGTGTTGTGTGCCCTGCACTTGAGAAGACGACCGACATGACTCTTCATCCAAACCACTATCCTGGCCAGCCCGCCGCAGCCGGTATGGCCGCTTTATCCCTTAAAGGGAACCAATCAGCACATTTTAGTATATATAACGCTTGGCAATGCGTTATATATGCTAAAATCATTATCCTCACAATCCCCGGGGGATGTTTGTGCCCCCAAGGATGGTAAAGATATTAAGTTGTAAAGTTCCCTGGGCGGGAACTTTCACTTAACAGCTCCGTTGGCTGCGGCCGTGGCCCCACCCCAACGGTTTGAATGACGTCTCGCGTCACCACTCTGCTCCGTCTGCTTTACAACTTAATAACTTTACCAATCACTGGGGGCACAAATGTCACACGGGGATGGTGTAGATAATGATTTTAGCATATATAATACATTGGCAGGCATTATACATGCTAAAATATGCTGATTGGTTCCCTTTAAGGACACGGCATGCTGTAAATATACGGCGCTGCAGCATGTCACTTCGCACTTAGTGCCGTGTATTTAAGGCTCGGCTATAAAAGGAGGGCAGGAGCTTTAGGGTTAGTAGGGGGCCCAGGGCAATTTTTTGCATCAGGGCCCTGTGGTTTCTAGCTACGCCCCTGGTAGTCCCGTAGGATTGATAAGATTGGAGTTGGATTAACTCATGGTTTAGAAGGCTGCTGAAGTTGAAGTCTTCAGGCCTAACTTGACTTGTAGCTGAAGATATAGGGAAAGAAGAGCGATCATTGCATACAGCGCCCTTATATACTGAAGGGGCAGGATCAAAGCTTATTGGTTCCCAGACCTGTTGGTCCTGACCCAAAGCATTATGGTCACATCACATGACCCCATCACATGACCCAAAGGTCCTTGAACCTTGCATAACACAATTCCCTATTGATCACATGACCTAAGGTCCTGTACATTTATTGCACTATGACAAAATATATTAAATATATACATTTTTGAATAGCATTATGAGGCGACTAGGGGTTAACCCACCAGGAGAGCCCCGAAAGCAAGGAGGAACTCTGACTGTGGGGACTTACGACAAAGGTACGGGACCAAGTCCAGTACCTGGACACCACACTGTCATCTCCTCCCTGCAGGAAATGATTCTTCAGAAAGTCAATGGCGCCTGTCAGAACAAGAGCTCTGCTAAACACTTCTCCTGGCTCAATTTCACTATCAGTGGGAGTCCCACCACCCAGACCCTGAGCGATCAAAACTTTTGACATGTCTCTATGACTAAGCAGCCTCTGAGGGTTTCCAGGTCCAGTATCCATCACGTACTCCAGCTTATCCCAACCTCACATAGCAGCTTCACAGACTCCACTCTTCCTAAGGCTTCGGATAACTCCTCCGGCCTTTTCTTTCTCTCCCCCAGGGGCGTCACTATAGGGGGTGCAGAGGGTGCCAGGAACCTGAACGGCCCATTAGGTCTCTCTTTGTTATATAAGGAGACCAATACTATGAATGAAGCATTATACTTGGGGGGGTATGTTATGGATTTTACAGAAGCCCCTCTGCTCCCACCAGTAATGCTCCTCAGGGGCGGACCTGTCTCGAAACAGATCTCAATTTCTCAGATCAGTCCTTAAAATAATTTACCCGGCACTGCTACTTCACACGTGGGAACGTTAACTGTACTCCCATAGCTATATGACCATTCAGGTGCTCACATGTAAGATAAGGGATGTATCCAATGCAGAAATATAGAAGAATGGAGCACTCACCCGGTCTTGACGTAAGAAAAACTTCTTTATTGTATCACAACATTTTTAGCGTTCCATGGAGTGCGGGAGAGCAGACTGGAACAGGAAGGTTGGGGAGTGGGATGGGCGACGGTCCGTATGGCGCAACCAGCGCTTCATCAGGCCCCTGGGCCTGACGAAGTGCTGATTGCGCGATACGGACCGTCACGTGACGAAGCGCTTATTGCGCGATACAGACCATTGCCTGACAAAGTGCTGACGAAGAGCTGATTGTGTGATACGGACCGTCGCCCATCCCAATCCCCCACCTTCCTGTTCCTGTCCGCTCTCCCGCACTCCATGGAACGCTAAAAATGTTGTGATACAATAAAGAAGTTTTTCTTACGTCACAACCGGGTGAGTACTCCATTCTTCTATATCTCTGCATCGGATAGATCTCAATTTCTACCTACCCCTCACACTTTGCCCTAAAGCAAAGCACCAGATGCACTTTAATGCCACCTACAGAGGTCATGGGGAAATACTCCTACTGCCACAACGTCCACCAACAAATCAGAAGCAAGGCCCCATGATGTAATGTCCCTTCCTGACTGGAACCTCCTCCTCCTTAGAACATAATTTCTAGTGTCCTCAAATAACTCAGGGGTTAATAAATCTTACACTACGTACCATGGGGGCGTCCCAGTAATAAAGAAATGGAAGACCAAGTCTTATATGTTTCATTTAGTTCTCTACGTCTACTTTTAGGACTTCTGATGTAGCTTTAGGTCAAATGTATACAGAAATATAGAACATTCTGAAGGGTTCACAAACTTTTGAGCAGTAATGTAATTATTATAATGCAAAAAGTAATAACCAGATGAGATAAGATGAGATAAGACGATAACTCCATGAGCTGTGACGTCCATATGAGAGTTGGGCCCCGGGGACTGTATGACGCAGCTCTGTAGGGTATAAATACAGCAGAGATCTGAGGGGTTATTTTATTCCTTCTCACCTTCCTGCAGATTCATTGACCTCAACTATTGGCTGAGTAAGTTTTATATCTTTATTGATCATAATATTGGGATGAGGGAAATGTAACTCTACATTAGGTTATTGTCTTAAAGGGGTACTCCGGTGAAAACCTTTTTTCTTTTAAATCAACAGGTGGCAGAAAGTTAAACATATTTGTAAATTATTTCTATTAAAAAAAATCTTAATCCTTCCAGTACTTATTAGCTGCTGAATGCTACAGAGGAAATTCCTTTCTTTTTGGAACACTGATGACAGTGCTCTCTGCTGACATCTCTGTCCATTTTAGCAACCATGCATAGCAGATGTATGGGTTCAAATCCCACTAAGGACAACAATAAATAAAGCGTTATTATTATTATTATTATTATTATTATTATAATAATGTCAGCAGAGAGAACTGTGCTCGTGATGTCAGCAGAGAGCTCTGTGTTCCAAAAAGAAAATAATTTCCTCTGTAGTATTCAGCAGCTAATAAGTACAGGAAGGATTAAGGTTTTTTAATAGAAGCAATTTACAAATATGTTTAACTTTCTGTCACCAGTTGATTTAAAAGAAAAAAGGTTTGCACCGGAGTACCCCTTTAAAGCAAAGGTCAAACATCTTAGGGTAAATTCACAGGAAGAAATACTATCAGTCCCTTCAGGACCAAGGCTATCAGTGCTCACACTTTTTAACCCCTTCAGGACCAAGGCCATTTTTTTTCAAAACTGACCTGTTCCAGTTTATGTTGTGGTAACTTCAGGACTCTTTAACCCCTTAAGGACCAGGCCAGTTTTCACTGTAGGACCAGAGCGTTTTTTTGCACATCTGACCACTGTCACTTTAAGAATTAATATCTCTAAAACACTTTTACCGAATATTCTGATTCTGAGAATATTTTTTCGTGACATATTCTACTTTATTTTGGTGGTAAATTTTCGTCGTTACTTGCATCCTTTCTTGGTGAAAAATCCCAAAATTTCATGAAAATTTTGAAAATTTTTCTAACTTTGAAGCTCTCTGCTTGTAAGGAAAATGGATATTCCCAATACATTTTATTTTTATTCACAAATACAATATGTCTACTTTATGTTGGCATCATAAAATGGACATATTTTTCCTTTTTGAAAAAATTAGAGGGCTTCAAAGTAGAGCAGCAATTTTCAAAAATTTCATGAAAATTGCAAAATCTGAAGGGACAGATGTTACAGAACTACAACTCCCAGCATGCCTGAGCAGTCTAGGCATGCTGAGAGTTGTAGTTTGGCAACATCTGGAGGGCTACAGTTTGGGCACCACTGTAACAGTGGTCCCCAAACTGTGACCCTCCAGATGTTGCAAAACTACAACTCCCAGCATGCCCAGACAGCCTTTGGCTGTCTGGGCATCCTGGGAGTTGCAGTTTGGCCTTCCTAGTGGTTGCCACAGTAAAGATCACTTTACTTTCACTTTCATCCCCCCCCCCCATGTCGCTTCCCTACCTGAGCCAGGATCCAGCAGTCTGCAGCGACGATCAGCTGTTCCCAGGCATCTTCTCCTGCAGGTACCGACCTCCATCTTTTCCGCATGTTCCGCATGCGATTTTGTACGATCGCCGACATGGTTGGGTCTCAGGACCCCCCTCGGCGTTTGCCTCGGACGCCTGCTGAACGATTTCAGCAGGCGTCCAGTTTCGCAACCCACCCGGCGCGTGGCGGGATGCGAAATTCGCCAGGACGTATGAGTAGGTGCCTGGTCCTTAAGACCCAGGGGGCAGGGACGTACTCATACGTGCCTGGTCCTTAAGGGGTTGAAGGGGTACTCCAGTGGAAAACATTATTATTAGTATTATTTTTTTAAATCAACTGGCTCCAGAAAGTTAAACAGATTTGTATATTACTTCTATTTAAAAATCTTATTCCTTCCAATACTTATCAGTTGCTGTATACTACAGAGGAAGTTGTGTAGTTATTTTCTGTCTGACCACAGTGTTCTCTGCTGACACCTCTGCCCATGTCAGGAACTGTCCAGAGCAGGAGAGGTTTGCTATGAGGATTTGCTCCTGCTCTGGACAGTTCCTGACATGGGCAGAGGTGTCAGCAGAGAGCACTGTGGTCAGACAGAAAATAAATGAAACAACTTCCTGTGAAGCATACAACAGCTGATAAGTACTAGAAAAATTAAGATTTTTAACCCCTTGCCGCAGAATGACTTATATAAACAAAAAACAGAGATATCAATGTCCGGCACTGCTGCTGACCACCGAAAAGGACCTGGATCTAGGATGAATAGGAGTAGTCCCCGAAGCTGAGGTAGAGCTCTGACTTGTGAGACGAGTCAAAATACAATGTGCAAGGAGAAGGTGAAAAAGTCGGCAGACTCACCAAGGCTTCTTTTTTCAGGGTTGCTTCTTTATTAAATACTCACATACAAAACTTTGTGCGAAGGGGGAGAGAGGATCACATGGAGGGGGGTATTCACTGTCTGGCGACAGAATCTGTTTCACTCGGTAATCGAGCTTCTTCTGGCCATGATTGTTAGGAACACTGTGCTGCTTCTTATACAGGTGGGTATTCAGGTTCAATCACTTAGAACCTCCCATCTGTCTTGACGTAAGACTTCAAGGCGTTGGCTTTTAATCCAGCCCTATAACGCCTTTACTATGTCAACGTCATAAGAATCCAGCGTATAATAATATCAATGGAAGGGATGGGGGAAAAAGTGCATTAAAAACAAAGTACATTAAAAGCAAGGTGCATAATCTATCTTATCATTCAGGCCTATAGGACCTGTTGCTGATGTACGAATTATCCAGTGAGTTTCTCGCTGCAACAGTAAGCGATCTGTATCTATCCCCGGTCTGGGTTTAACTCTCTCCACGCCAGAGAAAGTTAATACATCAGACTTCCCTCCGTGAACTTCCACCATATGGGATATAAAACGAGGAGCTCCTTTTAGTGTGCGAAGCGAATACATATGTTCCCTTATTCTCGCACAGAGCTGACGAATCGTTTTCCCAATATAGTGGTAGCCACAGGGGCAGAACATAACATAGACTACATATTTTGTTCGACAAGTTATTAGATCTGTAACAGTGTGTGTTATGGATCCCATGCGCATCGTTTTCAACTCAGCATTATATTTACAAAAATTACATGTTCTACAGGCGTAGTTCCCCTTTGGTGTCAATTGTTCTAGCCACTGTGTCTCTTTCTTAGGAGGCATCATTCTACTTTTTTGTAGTATATCTCCTAACGATTTATTCTTTCTATATGAGATAAGCGGTTTACGACTAGCTACTTCTTTCAGATCTGGGTCTCCTTCTATTATATGCCAGTTACGTCTGACTGTCTGTTCTATGACATGATTGAGTGGTGAATTTTGAAAGGTGAATGCAAAGCGTTTTTTAGTGGGTACTGATTCTTTTTCTTTTTTGGTGTTCAGAAGGGTTTTTCTCTGGCACAATCGGATGAGATTTATGGGGAACAGGCAGATGATCTAGAAAAGCGCCTGTTGGAACGGTCCTATCCGAGGACCTTAATAAAAGAAGGTCGCAAACGAGCAGATAAGTGCCAGAGAAAAACCCTTCTGAACACCAAAAAAGAAAAAGAATCAGTACCCACTAAAAAACGCTTTGCATTCACCTTTCAAAATTCACCACTCAATCATGTCATAGAACAGGCAGTCAGACGTAACTGGCATATAATAGAAGGAGACCCAGATCTGAAAGAAGTAGCTAGTCGTAAACCGCTTATCTCATATAGAAAGAATAAATCGTTAGGAGATATACTACAAAAAAGTAGAATGATGCCTCCTAAGAAAGAGACACAGTGGCTAGAACAATTGACACCAAAGGGGAACTACGCCTGTAGAACATGTAATTTTTGTAAATATAATGCTGAGTTGAAAACGATGCGCATGGGATCCATAACACACACTGTTACAGATCTAATAACTTGTCGAACAAAATATGTAGTCTATGTTATGTTCTGCCCCTGTGGCTACCACTATATTGGGAAAACGATTCGTCAGCTCTGTGCGAGAATAAGGGAACATATGTATTCGCTTCGCACACTAAAAGGAGCTCCTCGTTTTATATCCCATATGGTGGAAGTTCACGGAGGGAAGTCTGATGTATTAACTTTCTCCGGCGTGGAGAGAGTTAAACCCAGACCGGGGATAGATACAGATCGCTTACTGTTGCAGCGAGAAACTCACTGGATAATTCGTACATCAGCAACAGGTCCTATAGGCCTGAATGATAAGATAGATTATGCACCTTGCTTTTAATGTACTTTGTTTTTAATGCACTTTTTCC
Organism: Hyla sarda; assembly: GCF_029499605.1. Classification (NCBI taxonomy): domain Eukaryota; kingdom Metazoa; phylum Chordata; class Amphibia; order Anura; family Hylidae; genus Hyla; species Hyla sarda. The sequence continues at coordinate 6,644,509 of NC_079190.1, forward strand.
CCCATCCCTTCCATTGATATTATTATACGTTGGATTCTTATGACGTTGACATAGTAAAGGCGTTATAGGGCTGGATTAAAAGCCAACGCCTTGAAGTCTTACGTCAAGACAGATGGGAGGTTCTAAGTGATTGAACCTGAATACCCACCTGTATAAGAAGCAGCACAGTGTTCCTAACAATCATGGCCAGAAGAAGCTCGATTACCGAGTGAAACAGATTCTGTCGCCAGACAGTGAATACCCCCCTCCATGTGATCCTCTCTCCCCCTTCGCACAAAGTTTTGTATGTGAGTATTTAATAAAGAAGCAACCCTGAAAAAAGAAGCCTTGGTGAGTCTGCCGACTTTTTCACCTTCTCCTTGCACATTGTATTTTGACTTATATAAACGTCAGGTTATGCAGGTAGTTTGCGCATCCTGATGTTTATTTAAGTCATTCAGTTAACCAAGCGATGAACGGCATCGCACGGGTTAACAGGCAGAAGTCCCAGTGTTACCAGCGGGAGACAACTTCTGCAAGCCCCCCCAGGACCATCAGTGAATGGTCCTGGTCAGCGATCAATGTGATTGGTGTCTCTATGGACCAATCACAGTGTCTCAGCTGACTCAGCGGGTGAAAGTTTAGATCCCCCGCTCTGCCAGCCCCTAGAAGTCCGGGCAGAGCGGGGGAAGATGACCCCAAGAGCTGCAGGGGCCAATGTGGTGGGGGGGATTGGCGGCACATACCTGAGGACCGGTGCAGTCAAGTGGAGGAGGCAGCGTTGGCCTTGGCATCAGAGGCAGCAGTGAAGATTGCTTTAAAATGATCTTCACTGCTACTTCTAGGAGTTTCAAAACTACAACTCCCAGCATGCCCAGATAGTGTTTGGCTGCCTGGGCATGCTAGGAGTTGTAGTTTTGCAACATCTGGAGGGCCACAGTTTGGAGACCACTGTGCAGTGGTGTCCAAACTGTGTTCTTCCAGATGTTGCAAAACTACAACTCTCAGCATGCCCAGACAGTCCAGGCATGCTGGGAGTTGTAGTTCTGTAACATGTGGCCCTTCAGATGTTGCCACACTACAACTTCCAGCATGCCTGGGCAGTCTGGGCATGCTGAGAGTAGCAGTTTTGCAACATCTGGAGGGCTAAAGTTTGGACACCACTACACAGTGGTCTTCAAACTGTTCTCCTCCAGTTGTTGCAAAAATACAACTCCCCGCATGCCCTTCAGCTGTCAGTGCATGCTGGGAGTTATAGTTTTGCAACAGCTGGAGGCACACGGTTGGGAAACACTGAGTTAAGTAACAAACTCTCAGTGTTTTGCAACCAGTGTGCCTCCAGCTGTTGTATAACTACAACCCACAGCATGCACAGAAAGCCCAAGGGCATGCTGGAAGTTGTAGTAATATGCCTTCATCTGTTGCATAACTACAAGTCCCAGGATGCCCTTCTGCTGTCACGGCATGCTGGGAGTTGTAGTTTGGCAACAGCTGGAGGTTTGCCCCCCATGTACAGGGTACAGTCACACGGGCGGGGGTTTACAGCGAGTTTGAGATGCAGCAAATTTTTCGCTGCAGCTCAAACTCCCAGCAGAAAACTCGCTGTGAACCCCCGCCCGTGTGATTGTACCCTAAAAACACTACACAAAAAAAAGTGTAAAACTCTACATACACATATACCCCTACACAGTCCCCAATAGAAATTAAAAACATTTGGTATGGCAGTGTTTCCAAAACGGAGCCTCCAGCTGTTGCAAAACAACAACTCCCAGTATTGCCGGACAGCCAATGACTGTCCAGGCATGCTGGGAGTTTTGCAACAGCTGGAGGCACCCTGTTTTGGAATTACTGACGTAAAACACCCGATGTCCACCCCTATGCAAATCCCTAATTTAGGCCTCAAATACGCATGGCGCTCCCTCACTTCGGAGCCCTGTCGTATTTCAAGGCAACAGTTTAGGGCCACATATGGGGTATTTCCGTACTCGGGAGAAATTGCCTAACAAATTTTGGGGGGCATTTTCTCCTTTTACCCCTTATGAAAAGGTAAAGTTGGGGTCTACTCCAGCATGTTATTGTAAACATGTTTTATTTTTTACACTAACTTGCTGGAGTTGCCCCATACTTCTCATTTTCACAAGAGGTAAAAGGAAAAAAAGACCCCCAAAATTTGTAACACAATTTCTTTTGCGTATGGAAATACCCCATATGTGGATGTAAAATGTTCTGCGGGCGCACAACAAGGCTCAGGAGTGAGAGCACACTATGTACATTTGAGCTAATTTTCACAGAGGTGGCTGATCGTTACAGCAGTTCTGACATAAACACACAAAAAAAACACCCACATATGACTTCATTTTGGAAACTACACCCCTCACGAAATGTAACAAGGGGTATAATGAGCCTTAACTACCCACAGGTGTTTGAAGAATTTTTGTTAAAGTTGGTAGTGAAAATGAAAACATTTTATATTTTCACTAAAATACTGGTATTATCCCAAATTTTTCATTTTCACAAGGGGTAATAGGAAAAAAGCCCCCCAAAATGTGTAACCCCATTTCTTCTGCGTAAGGAAATACCCCATATGTGGATGTAAAGTGCTCTGCGGGCGAACTACAATGCTCAGAAGATAAGGAGCGTCATTGGGCTTTTGGAGAGATAATTTGACTGGAATTGAAGGCCATGTGCGTTTGCAAATCCCCCATGGTGCCAGAACAATGGACCCCCCCCCCACATGTGACCCCATTTTGGAAACTACGCCCCTCATATAATGTAATAAGGGGTACAGTGAGAATCTACACCCCACAGGTGTCTGACAGATTTTTGGAACAGTGGTCCGTGAAAATGAAAAATTAAATTTTTCATTTGCACAAACCCCCTGTTCCAAAAGTCTGTCAAACACCAGTGGGGTGTAAATGCTCACTGCACCCCTTATTACATTCCATGAGGGGTGAAGTTTCCAAAATGGGGTGACATGGGAGGAGGTCCACTGTTCTGGCACCATGGGGGATTTGTAAACGCACATGTCTCCCGACTTCCATTCCAAACAAATTCACCCTCCAAAAGCTCCTTCTCTCGTGAGCATTGTAGTGCGGCAGCAGAGCACTTTACATCCACATATGGGGTATTTCCATACTTAGAAGAAATGGGGTTACAAATTTTGGGGGGCATTTTCTCCTATAACCTCTTGTAAAAATAGTAAATTTTGGTGGAAAAAAATGCATTTGTTGAAAAAATCTTTTTTAAATTTACACATCCGACTTTAACAAAAAGTCGTCAAACATCTGTAGGGTGTTAAGGCTCACTGGGACCCCTTGTTACATGCCTTGATTAGTTCAGTTTCCAAAATAGTATGCCATGTGTTTTTTTGTTTTTTGCTGTCCTGGCACCATAGGGGCTTCCTAAATGAGACATACCCCCTAAAAACCATTTCAACAAAATTCACTCTCCAAATTCCCATTGTCGCTCCTTCCCTTCTGAGCCTTGTAGTGCACATGCAGAGCACTTTACATCCACATATGAGGTATTTCCTTACTCAAGAGAAATTGGGTTACACATTTTGAGGGGCATTTTCTCCTTTTACTGGGTCTACAAGAACATGTTAGTGTAAAAAATTTTGATTTTGAATTTTCTCCTTCACTTTGCTGCTATTCACGTCAAACACCTAAAGGGTTAACAAACATTCTGAATATCATTTTGCATACTTTTAGGGGTGCAGTTTTTATAATGGCATCATTTATGTGTTTTTTCTAATATGAAGGCCCTTAAATCCACTTCAAAACTGAACTGGTCCCTGAAAAATTCCAATTTTGAAAATTTTGGGAAAAATTTGAAAATTGCTGCTGAACTTTGAAGCCCCCTGATGTCTTCCAAAAGTAAAAACATCTCAACTTTATGATGCAAACATAAAGTAGACATATTGTATATGTGAATCAATTAGTGAAGAGCAGCAGAAGCCATATTCGAATTCACGATATTTTGCCAATATATTGACGATTATTCGTACTGTGTTCGCATATTCGCTATGTTCATATACTTTTTTTTCCATGCGAAAATTCACATAAAAATGTTTGCATGTGAAAAAAAAAAAGGGGGGGGGGGGGGGGGTTTATCCAGGAAATAACTTTTTTTGTATATATATATCAACTGGCACCAGAAAGATAAACAGATTTGTAAATTAATTCAATTAAAAAAATCTTAATCCTTTCAGTACTTATGAGCTGCTGAAGTTGAGTTGTTCTTTTCTGCCCAATTGCTCTCTGATGACACCTGTCTCAGGAACTGTCCAGAGTAGAAGCAAATCCCCATAGCAAACCTCTTCAACTCTGTGCAGTTCCCGAGACAAGCAGAGATGTCAGCAGAGAGCACTGTTGTCAGACAAAAAAGAACAACTCAACTTCCGCAGCTGATAATTATTGGATGGATTAAGATTTTTTAATAGAAGTAATTTACAAATCTGTTTAACTTTCTGGCACCAGCTGATTAGAAAAAAAGTTTTACACCGGAGTACCCCTTTTAACTTATGCTAGTGACTCTGGGAGTGTTTTTTATTTTTTTTCGTGACATATTGTACTTAATATTAGTGATAAATTTTGGTCGATACATTCTTCATTTTTGTGTGAAAAACTCAGAAAATTGCGGAAAAAAAAGGAAAATTTTGCATGTTTTCTGAATTCCAGATTCCCTGCTGAAAGTTAGCCATGCCACGCAGATTAGTTATTAATTTGCATTTACTTTATGTTGTCTGTGCAGTTCCAGAGACAAGCAGAGATGTCAGCAGAGAGCACTGTTGCCAGACAGAAAACAGCAACTCAACTTCAGCAGCTGATAATTATTGAAAGGATTAAGACTTTTTAATAGAAGTAATTTACAAATCTGTTTAACTTTCTGGAGCCAGTTGATATAAGAAAAAAAAAGTTTTTTCCTGGAATACCCCTTTAAGTGTCCATTTACTTTATTAGGACATTTCAGGGCTTAGAAGTTTGGCAGCAATTTTCTAAATTATAGAGAAACTGTTTAAATCAGATCTTTTTAGGGACCAGTTCAGTTCTGAAGTGGCTATGAGGGGCCTGTCGAGAGCACCTGTCGATTTTGTGCTTTTATTTAGGATATTTTTTAGGTATCATATCAAGATGCAGAGGCCTTTGGGTCCAGAAATATTTTTTGCGAGACAAATTGATGTTTTGATTGGTACCATTTTGGGGTACAAATGACACTCTGATCGCTTTTTATTCATTATTTTATAAGGTGGTTTTTATTATTTGATTTCTTTTTTACTGTCATTCTTCATGTAATATAAATTACACGTTATTTTTAGTCTGCTGTTTGGTACAATTATGGTGATGCGTATTTTATATACTCTATATTTTATCACATTTACCATATTTTTCGCCCTATAGGACGCACCGGCGTATAAGACGCACCCAATTTATAGGTGCAAAATTTTAAAAAAATTAAGATTTTGAACCTAATAGTGGTCTTCAACCTGCGGACCTCCAGATGTTGCAAAACTACAACTCCCAGCATGCCCGGACAGCCGTTGGCTGGGAGTTGTAGTTTTGCAACATCTGGAGGTCCGCAGATTGAAGACCACTGCATAGGAGGTAATACTCACGTGTCCCCGCCGCTCCGGACCCGTCACCGCTGCCCTGGATGTCGCTCCATCGCTGTCGCCGTGTCCCCGTTGCTCCGGAACGTCTCCGCTGCCGGCCGGGTATCCTCGCTCTCCGTCGCCGCCATCACGTTGTTACGCACGCTGACGCACGTACGCGACAACGTGATGACAAGGAAGGAGAGCGCCGGCCATACAGGGGATCCCTGAACGGATAAGACACCGAGGAGGCAGGTAAGGTCCCTCCCGTCCCGGTGTCCTGTAAGCACTAACCCAGCTATTCAGTCGGGCTGTTCGGGACCGCCGCGGTGAGATCGCGGCGGTCCCGAACAGCCCGACTGAAGAGCCGGGTTAGTGTCACTTTCCCTTCAGACGCGGCGGTCAGGTTTGATCGCTGCGTCTGAAGGGTTAATACAGGGCATCACCGCGATCGATAATGTCCTGTATTAGCCACGGGTCCCGGCCGTTGATGGCCGCAGGGACCGCCGCGATAGGGGTGTATTCACCGTATAAGACGCGCCGACTTTTTCCCCCCAGTTTTGGGGAAGAAAAAGCTCGTCTTATACGGCGAAAAATACGGTAAATTATAAAAAAGATTTTTTTGTTAAAAAATTTTTTTTGAGTGTCACCATATTCTGAGAGCTGTAACTTTTTTTTTATTATATATATATATATATATATATATATATATATATATATATATATATTTTTTTTTTTTTTTTTACTAATATAGCTGTGTGGGGGCTTATTTTTTGCGGGATAAGTAGCATTTTTTAATAGTACTATTTTGGGGTATGTCTGACATTTTGATCACTTTTTATTACATTTTTTACAGTATAACAAATATTTTTTATTACAAAATCTTGTTTGTGTATAACCATTTTCTAAGATTTGTATTTTTTTTTATTTTTATACCAACAATGTTCTGTGATGGCATTTTTTATTATTATAATTTTTTTGACGTTTTTAGTGGTACCATTTTTGGTGTACACGGGACATTTTGATCACTTTTTATTTTAGTTTAACCCCTTAAGGACAGGCCAATTTTATTTTTGCATTTTCGTTTTTGCCTCCTCGCCTTCTAAAAACCATAACTTTCTTATATTCACATCCACAGACCCATATAAGGGCTTGTTTTTTGCATCACCAATTGTAGTTTGTAATGACATCACTTATTTTACCATAAAATGTACGGCGCAACCAAACAAATATTATTTATGTGGGAAAATTGAAAAGAAAAATGCAAATCAGCAAATTTTGGAAGGTTTTGTTTTCACGCTGTACACTTTGCGGTAAAAATTACCTGTTTTCCTTATTCTGTGGGTCAATACAATTAAAATGATCCCCATGTTATATTCTTTTCTATAATTGTACCGCTTAAAAAAAATCTCAAACCATTTTAACAAAATTAGTATGTTTGAAATTGCCTTATTTTGACAACCTATAACTTTGTCATTTTTCCGTATATGGGGCGATATGATGGCTCATTTTTTGCGCCATGATCTGTAGTTTTTATCAGTACCACTTTTGCTTAGGTTTTACTTATTATAAATGTTTTATTATATTTTTTTGGATTAAAATGTGACAAAAAAGCAATTTTGGACTTTTATTTTTTTTTACGTTTACGCCATTCACCGTACGGGATAATTAACAATATATTTTAATAGTTCAGACTTTTTATGCTTATTTGGGGGTAAAATGGGAAAAACGCACATTTTTCTTTTTTATTGGGGGAGGGGATTTTTCACATTTTTTTACTTTTCTATTTTAGATTTTTTTACTTTTTTATTTTTACACTTTTTATGCCTATTCATAGCAATTAGTTGATTGCTAATACTGTTCAGTGCTATGTATAGGACACAGCACTGATCAGTACTATCGGTGATCTTCTGCTCTGGTCTGCTCAATATCAGACCAGAGCAGAAGACCCCGGGAGATGGCTGGAGCCAGGTGAGGGGGGCCTCTGGCCACCATGCTGGATGATCGGATCCCTGCGGCAGCGCTGCGGGCGATCCGATCATCCATTCAAAGTACCGCACTGCCACAGATGCCGTGATCTGGGTTAATGGTGGACATCTGCGTGATCGCGGATGTCTGCCATTACCGGCAGGTCCCTGGCTGCTGATAGCTCGCGATCATGGTGCTCGCGATCATGGTGGAGCGTAAATGTACGTCATGGTGCGTTAAGTACCACATCTCCATGACGTACATTTACGTCTATTGTTGTTAAGGGGTTGACAGAAGCGGTATTGATATATAGCAGTAAATTTGGCAAGGTTTTTTTTTTTTTTTTTTCTTACAACGTTCATCGTGAAGGTTAAATAATGTGATAGTTTTATTGCTTAGGTTATTTCGGACGCGGTGATACCAGATATGTGTATATAATTTTTGGGAGGGAAAAGGTGGATTGTGTCTGTTTATTTATTTATTATTTATTTGTTTTTTATTTATATATATTGTTATTTTTTTTTATTTATTTACTGTATTTATTTATTTACTTTATTTTCCTTTCTTTTACATTGCAGTACCACCAGCGATCACTGCCCACAGAGCTGCGACGCTTTGATCATGAATGAACTCTTCTCCAGATTTCTGAATTGATTGCTAATAACATTTCATCTGATTTTATTTTCTCTAATTTATCAATGGTTTCTGAGTAAGTTTTGCAGTTTTGCAAATTGCTGAAAAGTTTTGAGCAGTAACTTATTTGTACAAAAATTTGCAACTCTTCCAGTGTTTTGCACCCAAAAAAATTACGCATTGTAGAAATATTTGAAATAGTTTTCTGGTGAAAGCCTTCATAAATTCCCCAATTCCAAAACTAAACTAATAACATACAGATCATTGTACTGTTTATGTCTTTTCCTGGGAATATTGGGTATACATCCACAGTGCAGGGAGAAAAAGTAAGTGATCCCTTTAATGTCAATCCACCTTTAGCAAAAAATCATGTCCATCAAATTTGTCTGCCCTGTAGCTGCAGATAAAATAAGGAGGAATTGTGGACAATTCTTCCCTGCAAACCGTTTCAGTTCAGTATTACTGGGATGCCATAAGTGCGGCACCCTTATAGAACTCTGATTTGGTAATTTCAAACAGAAATATTTTTTGTCTTCCAATTTTTAGTTGATTTCCCTTTAAAGTTTTTACATTTTATAACAAGACAAGACACTCCTATTATGCTTTATATTTTTTACTGAACTCAGCAGCAAAGCAAAAAAAAAAAAATATATATATATATATACTTAAAGGGGTTCTCCGGTGCTTAGACATCTTATCCCCTATCCAAAGGATAGGGGATAAGATGCCTGATCGCGATAGTCCCGCCGCTGGGGACCCCCGGGATCTGGCACGCGGCACCCCGTTGGTAATCAGTCCCCGGAGCGTGTTCGCGGCGTGTGACTCCTCCCCTGCCTCCGCCCCTGTGTGACATCATGCTCCGCCCCTCAATGCAAGCCTATGGGAGGGGGCGTGACAGCCCCCTCCCTCGGTGACGTCACTGAGGTAGACCATGGCATTCCAGAGGACAAAGAGGACTCCCTCGTACCAGACCATCTTCAAGTAAGACTTTTAACCCCTTCACTGGATTATCCATTAGGCGGAAAACTTGGAGTATGATTACTTCCGACTCTTGGATCCTAAATGCCATTCAAGGTTATCAGATAGAATTTGTGTCTCAACCAATTCAACTTGTACTCCCATACATTTTTCAAAAATGGACAGAGATATAGTAGACTCAGAAATACTGGATCTACTTACAAAACAGGCTATTACTGCAGTAAATCTCAATTGTCCAGGTTACATCAGCAACATTTTCATAGTCAAAAAGAAGGATGGTGGCCACAGGCCTGTTATCAATGTCAGATTCATCAACAATTTTTTAGTTTACCGCTACTTCAAAATGGAAGGTATCCATCTTCTTCGAGACATACTTTTAAAAGACGATTGGTTCATAAAAATAGACCTAAAAGATGCCTACTTGACAGTTCTTGTTCACCCTTCTTCTCAACCTTTCCTTCAATTCATTTGGAACGGACAAAAATGGCAATTCAATTGCCTTCCATTCGGACTATCTTCAGCCCCTTGGTGTTTCACTAAGCTTCTAAAGCCAATTGTAGCATCTCTCAGGAGTCTAGGTGTACGCTTAGTGATCTACCTCGACGATATTCTCATTATGGCCCAATCCAAAGATTAAATTCTTCTTCACATGAATTGGACTCTCTCTCTTTTAACCTATCTAGGTTTTCTTATCAATTTGAAAAAGTCAGTACTTATTCCCTCTCAGGAACTAGAATTTCTAGATTTCTTGATCAACACCCAATTGACCACTTTAAGTCTCCATCCCAGAAGACTGAAGACTATTTGCAAGGAAATTTGTCAAATTCTCCAAAAAGATCTTATCTCTTTGAGAGCCGTAGCAGGAGTAGTGGGTCTTCTTTCAGCATCTATTCAGGCAATCTTTCCAGCCCCTCTTCCCTATCGTGCTCTCTAACGATTAAAAATTCGCCATTTACCGGGAAGGTCTCAGTTATTCCGATGAAATTCGCTTATCCACAGACGCGAAAGAAGAACTCCACTGGTGGCTTTCCCACATTCAACTTTGGAATGGCAAGACTATATTTCATCCAAATGCAGATATAGTCATAGAATCGGATGCCAGTCTGATCGGATGGGGCGCTTGATGCGGTCCTCTTTCTACTGGAGGGAAATGGTCCCCTTACGAATCTCTCCTGTACATCAATTGTTTAGAACTGTTGGCAGGATCCTATGCTCTCAAGAGCTTTGCAAAAGATTCCTCCCATTGTTGTATTCTATTACACATGGGCAACATATCTGCTACATCTGGAGAGACACATAATCTTGAAGGCGGAATATCTTCCGGGAATTTCCAACTCTATCCCGGACTGGAATTCCCGATTTCTTACACATTTCAGAGATTGGAAACTTCATCCTCGTGTCTTTCATCAGATCAACCTCTTATGGGGCCCTCTACATATGGAAGTATTTGCCTCTCGTCTCAATCGCCAGCTTCCCCGATTCTTCAGCTGGAGACCAGATCCAGAGGCTTCTGGTGTGGGCGCTTTCCTTCAATCTTTCCTTCAAAGTTACACATTTCCTCCATTCAATCTCATCCCTCGTCTTCTCCTTTTCAGACGACACTTCGGAAGTCCACATTGTTTCTGATTACTCCATGGTGGTCGACTCAATCGTGATTTCCCAGACATTATGTTCCAATCTCTTTCTCTCTCATCTAGAGAACTCCTTTCCGACGCATGGGCTCCAGGTACCAGGTCTGCTTACAGATCAGACTGGAAGATTTGGATTCATTGGTGTGCTCAACGGGATCCGGATCCCTTACGAACATCTATCTGTCACATTATAAACTTCCTTTCTTATTGTTTTGAACAAGGTAAAGCTTACCGGACTATCAATTTATACTGTTCGGCAATTTCTTCCCAACATCAACATATTGATTTTTTACCAGTTGGCAAACATCCACTAGTCTGCAAACTCATGAAGGGTATTCGTTTTCGACATCCTCCTTTACCTAGATATAGCTCTACTTGGGATGTCAATATCCTTCTAAATTTGTTTTTTGAGTTGGGAAGACAATGATTCTTTGTCACTCAAACTTCTTTCTTTCAAACTCACGGTTCTTCTCTGCCTCATTTCAATCAAATGTGTTTCCGACGTCCGAGCCCTTGATATTTCTAGAAGATAATATTCTCCACAAGGAGTTCATTTTTCTATTTATCGTCATACTAAAACAAACTTACAATCAATTTTTTATCCTGCCTTTCCACTTCAAGACAAACTCTGCGTAGTTCGTTGTCTTCACTCTTACAAATCTCGGACAGAATCTCTCAGGAATCATTCTCCGTCTCAACTTCTTATTTCTTTTTGCAAACCCTATAATCCTGTTTCTTCCACCACCCTTGCAAGATAGGTAAAACAAACTATGGAGTTGGCCGGCATAGATGTCTCTAAATTTGGAGCTTACACTGCCAGAGGAGCAGTCTTGACTAAATTGTTTCAGTTGTTGTTCAGACATTCTTAAAGCAGCTAATTGGTCCTCCGATTCCACTTTTAAAGATTTTATTTCAGACCTGAACCTCATGTTTCCATAGTTCTTCTGTGATATGTTTATGTTATTTAATTATATTGCCTAATATTAGCTTTGAACTATTATAATAGGAGCATCTTGTCTTGTTATAAAATTGACGATTTTCCTAGAATTAGTAAAGGAAAATATAGATTTTATTAAAGACAAGACACAAGTATTATCCCTCCCCTGTTAACCCACCCCTTTTGCTTGTTTTTTCAGCTTTTTAAGAGTATATCTACCTTATTGTTCAACTCACTGTGTCAAATGTTCTTCTCTTCTTCTGAGTCATGTTCATGACGTTGTGTCAAAAGTTCCTTCCAGTAGAAATTACTTCCAAGTCAACTTCTTCGTTCCTATCTAAGTGAGACTGTATTCCGGTTATTTGGATCGTTACATATTCTGCAAAGAAGAAGGAAGAGACTCTTATATCAGTTACCTTTACTATGTTTGTTCTAATCTGATTGTTTATTGATGACGTAACAGCATGTTTGGCTGCCTCATACTCTATTATGGACATTTATCAATGGGTTTAATCAGGTTTTCTTTACTATAATTGTCGCAAAATTGTCGCAACTGCGACTACGCAATTTTTTGTGCGACATTTTGACTGGAAAGCGAGAAAAGCAAGTTTTCCAAAAATTAACTACGTAGTAATAATTTTAAAATGGACTACGGGTAGTCAGGTATTTATTAACTACGACAGTCGCAACTGCGCAAAAAAAAGTCGCAACAGGGTTAAAAATTGACTAAATTTACTCCAGCTCAAACATGGAGCAGAAAAAGCTACTACCAAAGTAAAAAAGGAAAAATTGCTTACGTGAAAGAAAATTATCAACAGGCTGAAAGCAGATGATAAATAAGTCACACATAAGCAAAAAAACAGTAAGGAAAAAATTACTAAAAAAAAGAATACATAAGCAAACATTGATAAATGTCCCTCTATGTGTTCACATTTTTCTGTATCTTTAAGTATATATATTTTGTGCTTTGCTGCTGAGTTCAGGGAAAGAAGATTTAAAGGGGTACTCCGCTTGTTTTTGGAAAAAACAGTTCCGAACGCTGGAGCAGGCGCCGGGAGTAGAGATGAGCGAATCAAAGCAGACAAGCCCGAATTCGTTACAAATTTCATGATTTATTCGATTTGCAACGAATGCGAATATTGATGCGATTCTATCGCGCAAATCGCTTCATTAAACTCCATTTTACAGAATTCCAGGGTACAGGTCACCTAAAATGGCGGATCCACATGTCATTACATGGGGCAGGGGATGCTGGGAAGGCGGGAAGGCAAGACGGGAAGGGAGGTAGGCGGGATGACCCTGAATCACATGCGCGATGCAGCCTATCAGCATTCATTGACCCCTGTGATGTCACAGCCCTATATAATCGACAGCCATCTTGCGGCTGCTCATTTCATGCCATATACACTGCAGAGAGAGGTCGGACTGCATGTCTCTGTGTGTTACACAGAGACGCTGAATTGATTGTACCACAACTTTCCACTGCCAACTGCTAGTCACATCAGCGTTGTGGACAGATTTTGACGTCAGCCATTAAGCCCTCCAGTCACTTCATTCAGCATTTTATCAGAGAGGGGCAGATGGCTTTTTGTTGCCTCATACATATCAATAAGCTGCCTGAACTTCATGAACCTTATCACAGGAGGCAGGAAAGATTTTTCAGCGCAATTCTGTTTATTTTTTCCACAAGAAATCATCTGCTGCTTATACTAGTCTGTAGACGGTATAAAAACCAGTTCACACCATTCTTAACACTCTGTGACAGAGTGCAATTTAGGGTTTAAAGGGGTACTCCGGTGGTCAACGTGTTTTTCCGTTTTTGACTTACCCTATTTGTTTTGTTTCATTTCTATTCTTGTTGTTTAGCCTACTCTTTTTCCGTTCTTTGTTGTCTCTTTATTCCCCACTTTGTTTTCCTATCTTTGCTTCTATTTCCTGTTTCTTGCTGTGCTGAAAACTACAAATCCCAGCATGCCACATGCCTTGCTGGTTTGGGGCGGCTCCTTTTTTTTTTTTTTTTGTTCCGCCCTTTACCCATCCTACTATTTTCCCGGGCTGGCCCTTTTATACACAGCACACTAATATAATCAGCCCTGGTTGGGATACACTGGCATACACACACAATAGGGACTACAACTCCCAGCATGTGTCATTCAGGAGTCTTAAGTCTGTGGTATAACACCAGCATGCTGCCTCTGTAGTCTCCTGGGGGTTGTAATTCACCACACCTCTATAGGGCATACACCAGTGTTTCCCTGCAAGGGGGCCTCCAGGTGTTGCAAAACTACAACTACCAGCATGCCTGGACAGCCATGCTGGGAGTTGTAGTTTTGATACAGCTGAAGACACTCTGGTTGGGAAACAATGCCCTTTGTTTGTAATATACTGAATAGGCTAGGCCAGTGTTTCCCAATCAGTGTGCCTCCGGCTGTTGCAAGACTACAATGCCCAGCATGCCCAAAGACTGTCAGGGAATGCTGGGAGTTGTAGTTTTACAACAGCTGGAGGCACACTGGTTGGGAAACGCTGGTGTAACATGATGTGTATGCTGAATAGGCTAGGACAGTGTTTCCCAACCAGTGTGCCTCCAGCTGTTGCAAAACTACAACTCCCAGCATGCCCAAAGTCTGTCCAGGCATGCTGGGAGTTGTAGTTTTGCAACAGCTGGAGGCACACTGGTTTGTAAACACTAGCACACACACACATAACAGGGACTACAACTCCCAACATGTGTCATTCAGGAGTCCCCCCCCCCCTCCTTCACACATAGAAATCATCCCCAGTCCGAGATTTATTCCCCTGCAGTCTATACATCCCCAGCCCGTGCACCTTGTTATCCTCCCCTTCACATAACACTCTTATCTTCTCTGTCTTCTTTCAGTGCAGACCTGCATCCTCAGAAGACAGAGCAGGGGGAGATGAGGAGCTGTGTAGGAGCTTCTTGCTCTCATGCACACCTGCGTCCTCCAGGGGGGGGGGGGGGGGGGGGAGATGAGGGGGCGTGGTCTATCTCTGTCATGAAGTTCTGAAAGAACAGAGAAAAAAAAAGCCATGACATCTTGTCCACAGCCTAATCCTAACCTGTGGACAACAGTAAGAGATCCAACACAGAACTACAGATCTTCCTGGCCCACAAACAGGTAAGAAAAAAAGACACATGCTACACAAACATATAATACATGTCAATTGCAAAAAACATGAACATTAAAAGATGCAATATAGCCAAAAATCTTAACCACCGAAGTACCCCTTTATTTAATCCCCGTTTTTTTTTTTTTTTATTATTATTATTTTTTTTTTGTGGTGCTGCACTGTTGTGTCCTGCTGCTGTGCAAAAATAAGTCTCATACGTGCATACCACATACCTACATCAATGCAGTCTACTATTTTGTATCTGTAAATCTGTAACAAGTCTAGATACTGGGAAAGTCCTGGCAAAAGTAATTACCGGCTGTATTACAAAAATACTATGTTTTTTGGCATATTGTAGCGCATTTTTTTGCCCTCATACGCGCATACCGCATACATACATCCAAGTAGTGTACCATTTTGTACCTGTTAATCTGTCAAGTGCCTACATACTGTGAAAGTCCAAATAAAATTACTCACCGGCTGGTGTTTTACAAAAAGACAGAGTTTTTAGGCTTATTGTAGCGCATTTTTCTGCCCTCATCAGTGTATACCGCATACGTACATCTAAGTAGTGTACCATTTAGTACCTGTTAATCTGTCAAGGGCCTACATACTGTGAAAGTCAAATCAAAAGTACTCACCGGCTGGTGTTTTACAAAACTTAGAGTTTTTAGGCTCATTGTAGCACATTTTTCATACGTTCATACCACATACCTACATCAAAGCCGTCTACTATTTTGTATATGTAAATCTGTAACATGTCTAGATACTGGGAAAGTCCAGGCAAAAGTAATCACCGGCTGGTGTTTTACGAAAATACGTTTTCCGAGTGTACTATAGAGCCTTTTTGTTCTGTCATATGTGCATACCACATACCTACAAGTAAGTAGTGTGCTTTTTGGAAACTGTTAATCTGCAACGAGCCCACATACAGTGAAAGGTGTGTAGTGAAGCGTATTTTAATCCCCTTGTATACGCACTAAGTATGTCAGGTAGAGAAGTGCCAGGACGTGCTCAGAGGAGTGGAAGAGGCCTAAATTTATCAGGCAGAGGTCGCAGCAGACTAGGGGCGAGTGGCAGCAGGAGTCGCAGTGAGAGGCCTGAGCTCCCGGTATCAGCTACCGGTCATCTCTCTACCAAAAACCCATCTGTCGTCGTCGATTGGTTGACGCGGTCATCCACTTCATCACAAGTAACATCTGATACCCCCAGTCAACAGTCGGTGGGTTCCTCAGACACAACCCTCAGTTGGCATGGGCCTGGAGCAGTCCATGTCCTTCCATTGCCTCTGTCCTATGCTGGTCCCACCCCTAAAGAATTATCTTACGCAGTGGGTTCAGCTCCACTATTCAGTGAGGAAGATGTATTAGATGACAGTCAGCAGCTACTGCCCAGCCAAGAAGTAGAGGAGACATCTGCCGCTTCCTACGCTAGGCGGGCAATTATTGATGAGGAGGGTGACGTGGGAGGTGGTGTTTCCAGCATTCAGGGTCCTGATTCATACACTGTTGAGGAACCTGAGGAGGACATCAGTGACGTGCAGACAGAACTCGATGTTGATGAAGCCGATCGCACTTGGGAGGCGGGTGCAGAGGGGGCTTCATGATCATCAGCAGAAGAGGGTTGCAGGTTGCCGGTGAGGCAGCAGATGAGCCAGCAGGGTGGTAGCATGGTTGGCAGTCAGCATGGTGGCAGAAGTGGAAATTCTGGAGCCAAACGTGCCCGGGGTAGGCCACCTGCTTCGCGGCAGCCTACCTTCCCGGAAGGTAGTGGAACAGGGATTCCTGGAGACGGCGGCAGTAGCAGTCAGGTATTGCACATTGTTGGTGGTAAAATCAGATACTCGGTGGTCTGGCAGTTTTTCATCAAGTATCCGGAGGATGTTAACACAGCCACATGCAAGATATGTCGGCAGAAGGTGAAGCGTGGACAGGGTAGCAATGTTGGCACCACAGCCCTGCGTCAACATATGATGCGCCACTATAAAGTGGTCTGGGACAACCGTGGCTCAGATGTGGTGGTCCAGCCTGCCGCATCAACCAGTGGCAATCCACTCCCTCTTTCAGCCAGCCAAGGGTCCACCATCTCAGGCGAAGGGAGCTCTGTGTCATACCCTCCTTCTGTCGCTCCAGATGCTTCTGCTCCTCCTACTTGTAGTCAGTCATTCCGCCAACAATCCATAGGCGAAGCCATGTCCAAGAGACAACAGTATGAGCCCACTCATCCAATGGCGCAGAAGCTGAATGTCCTCCTTTCTAAGTTGCTGGTGCTGCAGTCCCTCCCTTTTCAAGTAGTGGACTCTGCACCTTTCAGAGAATTGATGGCTTGTGCCGAGCCAAGGTGGAGAGTCCTAAGCCGTCATTTCTTTGCAAAGAAGGCAGAACCAGCCCCACATAATTTTGTACAAGAGAAGGTGTGCCAGTCCTTGAGCCTGTCGGTGTGTTCAAAAGTGCACGGCAGCACTGACGTGAGGAGCTGTAACTACGGACAGGGACAATACATGTCTTTTACGGCCCACTGGGTAAATGTGGTTCCTGCACAGCCACAACAGCAACTTGGACAGGTCCCACTACTTCCTCCTCCACGCTCTCGCTCTCAGGCAGTTGGTCCTGTGACAGTGTGCGACTCCGCCTCCTCATCCTCCACCGTGTCCTCGGCCTCCACTGCACGTACAAATCTCAGTGTCCCTTCATCGTACCATGTGTGTAGGACACGGTGGTTTCAAGCTGTTCTTCACATGGCTTGCCTTGGCGAACGGAGTCACACAGAGGAGAAACTGCTAAAATTCATAGGTCAAGAAATCGGAGTATGGCTTACTTCACAAAATCTGGAAATGGGAACCATGGTGACTGACAACGGGAAGAACATTGTGTCCGCGCTGCGACAAGGAAATGTGAAACATGCGCCCTGCATAGCACACGTGTTGAATCTGGTTGTCAAGCACTTCCTGAAGTCTTCATCCTATTTGCAAGACTTCCTAACAATGGGAAGGAAACTTTGTATACACTTCAGCCACTCGTACACCGCAAAGCACACCCTCCTTGAGCTGCAGCGTCAGAAAGGTATCCCACAATATAATCTAGTCTTATTTGTGACGTTGCCACACGTTGGAATTCCACCCTCCATATGTTGGACAGACTGTACGAACAAAGAAAAGCCATCACCGATTTCTTGATGATCCAAGCAGATGGGAGTACTCCCCTGTGTAACTTCAATGTGAACCAGTGGCAGCTCATAAGTGACACCTGCCGTTTGCTGTGGCCCTTTGAGGAAGCCACATTATTTGTAAGTCGCCTTGATTACGGGGTGAACAACGTAATTCCTCTCCTACATTGCCTACAACAAATGATTGAAACGATGGCTGGTCACGGCATCCTACATTGCCTACAACATATGATTGAAATGATGGCTGGTCACGGCAATAGAGACGTCGCGCTTACATCTCACGGCTACATGATCCCTGTGGGGGCTGAACTGGAGGAGGAGGATGATGAGGGGCAGAGCAGAGCACAGTTTAGGTTTGATGATATGAGCGGGGTTTCTAGTAATCGGACAGGAGAAAGAGGAGCATGATCAGCTAGAGGAGCTAGAGGGTTATGAGGAAGGCAAAACAAGAGGACCCAGACACACCGTGGCATTACGCAGTGGAGATGGAGGCAGGGAGTCCCTGTGAGTCACTGGCGCAAATTGCACGATGGCATAATTCATCAGCGGGATGACTTCTGGCTCTCCACCTTATTGGACCCTCGCTACCGTCACAGAATGGGGGCCTTTTTTACACCCACTGAGAGGGAGGACAAACTGACAGACTGACAGAGAGATCCTATGTGGTCAGTTGGCCGATGCCTATCGGCGACATGGTCCATCCACTCGCAGGTCTGACTCGGGGGGCCCTCTGCGCTCACCTTCCACTGCCATGGCTGCTGGGGAGGGGAGGGATGGCAGGAGCAGAACCAGCTCCATTATCAACAGCCTAAGTCTACAGTCGCTGATGAGTAGCTTTCTTCACCCGCATAGTGAAGCAACTCATCAGCAGCAGGTAGACAGGGAGCAGGACCTGAACCAGCAGGTGGTGGCATACCTTGACATGGCCATGCCAACAAACTTTGAAGATCGGCTGGACTTCTGAGCAGTCAAACTTGATTTATGGCTGCAACTAGCAGAGTTTGCCCTGGAAAAGCTGTCCTGCCCGTCCAGTAGTGTGCCATCAGAGTGGGTGTTTAGTGTGGCCGGGGCCATAGTCACCCCAAGGCGAACTTGTCTGTCCACGAAAAATGTGGAGAGACTGACTTTTGTCAAGATGAATCAGGCATGGATCAGCCAGGATTTCCACCCACCAATGCCAGATGTCTCAGAGTAGATTGACCATGCTTCTACACCAACACTTCACAATTGTGGTTATGAAACCCTCTTGGGTTATATATTAGGGTTATGAAACCCTCTTGGGTACTGCGAATGCCTGCTCCTGACTGATCCTGTGTCTTTCAGGAACTACTTGCCTCACTGATGCTTCTGGCCTTAGGCCTTTAATTTTTGGATGTTTAGCAGTAGCTAAATACATGCTTAATGCAAATTTCAACAATGATCTTTAAATGTAAGGGGTTATGAAACCCTCTTGGGTACTGTGAATGCCTGCTCCTGACTTATCCTGTGTCTTTCAGGAACTACTTGCCTCACTGATGCTTCTGGCCTTGGGCCTTTAATTTTTGGATGTTTAGCAGTAGCTAAATACATGCTTAATGCAAATTTCAACATTGATCTTTAAATGTAAGGGGTTATAAAACCTTCTTGGGTACTGCGAATGCCTGCTCCTGACTGATCCTGTGTCTTTAAGAAACTCCTTGCCTCACTGATGCTTCTGGCCTTGGGCCTTTAATTTTTGGATGTTTAGCAGTAGCTACATACATGCTTAATTGAAATTTCAAAATTGATTGTGCAATGTAAGGGGTTCTGCTGATGTGTGCTACTGACTGTGTGTTTCAGGAACTACTTGGCTTATTGATGTTTCTGGGCTTGGGCATTACATTTTTGGATGTTTAGCACGAGCTAAATACATGCTTAATAGAAATTTCAACATTGATCTTTCAATGTAAGGGGTTATGAAACCCTCTTAGGTACTTCCGATGCCTGCTCCTGACTGCTCCTGTGTCTTTCAACATTCACCTTTTACTTTTAGGGGCTGTGAACCCCTCTTGTGTACCCATGCTGCTTCCTGCTCCACTCTTTCAGCCCTTTGGTCCTGTGACAGTGTTCGACTCCACCTCCTCATCCTCCACCATGTCCTCAGCCTCCACTGCCTGGACAAATCTCAGTGGCCCTTCAGCATACCATGTGTACAGGGCATGGCGGTGTCATGCTGTTCATCACATGGTTTGCCTTGGCCAAAAGTGTTGGAAACAATGGCTGGTCAGGGCAATGGAGACATTGCGCCTACATCTCACAGCCACATGAGCCCTGTGGGGGCTTGTTAGATTTGACCCTTTGTACCCACACGCCGGGGTCCGGGACACTAAGACTTGGGAGTTGAAAGTTCAATTTCAAAATCATTAATTTAAATGTCAAAATCTTAAATTTAAATAAAAAAAATCATACATTTCAATGGTCTCCTCATGCTTCAGCCAACTCATGGCTGTGTCATTCAGGCAATATATGGTTTACTGATACTGCCGCTGGGCCTGGGTCTGGGACTGAACATTTTGTTATGGTAACACTAGCTATCCAAAATCTTCATTTTAAATTTCAAAAATTGTTGTGTTTTTGGGGGGGATTGTGAAGCCCTGGTCTCCTCATGCTTCAGCCAACTCCAGGGTGTGTCATTCAGGCAATATATGGTTTACTGATACTGCTGCTGGGCCTGGGTCTGGAAATAAAAATTTTGTTATGGTATGTAGCACTAGCTATCCAAAATCTTCATTTTAAATTTCTTGTGTTTTTATCTTTAGTGGGCATTTTGTATGTTAGCTGTAACAAAGGACGGATCTCCGTTCGAAACATGTCCAATATTTCTCCACCACCTATTTGATGTATTGATTTTATATTTAATAAACCGGAATTGCAAGACTCTGCTGGATCACTTGCATTTTCTTCATTCACGTTGCGCACCTGGTCCAGGCGGATCCGCGCAGAGTGCTGGGGGAAGTGAGCTGACTCTCACTTGTGTATACCACACAGCATGTCACCTGAAGTAATAAAAAAGAGGGCCAAGGTGGAGACCTAACCCACGGGTAACTGGTAGCAGTGGGGGTACATGGGCCCCGATAATTATATGTGTTTGTTTTGTTTCCTCCAGTCTGTCCCTGGACAGACAACCCCTTCTAAATAAAAATAAAAAAGTTATAATGAGCTTCGGGTGATTATTAATTAAATAAAAATTCTGACACTTTTTTTTTTTTAAATTCTCTTCTAGGATTTTCTCACATTTTCTATTTTAACTAGAGGATGACAAACCAGTCTATAACTTCTGAAATTGTGCTGGTGGGTTTCCCGAGTCTCCCGGTCAGGTTCTACCTTCCTGTATCCCTCATAATGTTTTTGGTCTACATCTCCTCCCTATCTGCCAATGGCACAGTGATCCTGTTGATCATTCTAAAGGAAAGCCTACATAAGCCGATGTACATGGCCATCGCCAATCTGGCAGCTTCCGATCTTCTGTTTGATACAATCACATTGCCTAAAATTATTGCTACGTATTGGTTTGAGGACGGGACAATGCCCTTCTCTGCCTGTCTCTTCCAAGTCTTCTGGGTCCATTTTCTGGGGACTCTCGATGCATTCATACTCATGGTGATGGCCATGGACCGTTATATCGCCATTTCTAGGCCTCTTCATTACTCCACCATAATCTCCAACAAACAGATGGTGGTAGCCTGTACTTTATGTCTTTTTGTATCATCCATTGCAGGTTTAATAGTTATTTTTATGCTTCTTACTCTTGAATTTACTTGTGGTCGGACAAGAATCAATAGCTGTTTTTGTTCCAGCAACAGCATCTATGGTTTGGCTTGTGGAGATGTCACTTTCGTCAGACGGGTGGTTTTGGGCACAGCTATGGTAGTCCTACTCCTACCTTTAAGTTTCATTGTGTTCTCCTACACTGCTATAATATGGATCTTGCATTCCTTGACCCTCTTGAAAAATGGTCAAAAGGCGTTTTATACCTGCACCACCCATCTCTTAGTCATTGCTATATACTACATCCCTAGACTTTTTGTTTATATAACAAACCAAACTAAATTAATCCTTAATGCCGATGTCAATGTTTTGATCCTTTGCCTGTATACGTTCTTACCCCACGTGGCCAACCCTATAATATATTGTCTATGGACCAAGGAAATAGGGCAGATAATCAAAACAATCCTTAAGAGGCGCACACAACCCAAAATTACTTAAAAGTGTTGGCCAGTTATGTAAAACGTATCGCTATGCATAGCATAGGGGATAAGTGTCTGATCGCGAAAGGTCTGACTGCTGGGGTCCCTGCACTTTAGAACAAGGCCTGTCTCTTACCTCAGAGTGGTCTTAGCAGTGACAACACGCTCCAACAATCCCCGGCTGAGGCGGAACATAACTGTGGCCGGTGATTGATGGAGTGGGCTGTCACTACAGAGACTGGTTTGTCTTGAAAGGTGGGGGTGGAAGCACTCAGAGGTAAGAGATCGGCCCTGTTCTGAAATCACAGAGTTCCCTGCTGTCAGACCCCCCATGATCAGAACCTTGTGGATAGGGGGATACATTTTACTTAAACAGAGTACCCCTTTGATGTTAGATTCATTGGGCTGAGGAAAACGAAATGTTGGGTAACTGGGCAATGCTAAAGAGGGCCTAAAGGGCATGATGCTAACGTCAAAATCACCCAATGTGGATTATAGATCCCATTTTGGACTAGAAGCTTTCTACATGGTGCTCCTCTATCTCTCTTTTTTTTTTTTATCATGTGGTAGATGCCTATATAATGCAGCTAGTTTAGTAAAGTGCCTTAAACACTACTCGACACTTTCCACACTTGGCCACTTAAAGTTGTTCTCCAGCAATCGAAAAACAGAGCTACTTTTCAATACCGCTCCTTGTCTGTCTCCAGGTTGGGTGTGGTTCTGCAGCTCATTTCCATTAAAGTGAATGGAGCCATGTTGTAATGCCACACACAACCTGGGGACAGACGTGGAACTGTTTTTTTTTAAAGAAATTACCTCTGTTTTTCAATTACCGGATAACCCCTTTAAGTGTTTCACATTATGTGATGTCACTAGTCACAGTCTCTTAGCTTTGAATAGAATGTATTTTGTGATTATGTAGAGATGTGTGAATCCCAAGTAGAGCATCCTTAAAGGGGTTATCCAGGAATATAAAAACAGAGCTACTTTCTATCAAAAACTGCTCCCTGTCTGTTTCCAGGTTGTGTATGGTTTTTCAGCTCAGTTCCATTGAAGTTAATGGAGCTAAGTTGTATTATACCACACCTTACCTGGAGACAGACAGGGAGCTGCTTTTGAAAGAAGTTAGCTGTGTTTTTCAATTCCTGGATAACCCCTTAAACAATATAAACTCTTTCAATGGAAAATAACACTTTGCAGAGTTAAAAGAGACCCACTGGGGCAATTAACATACATTCCTTATATCT
Source organism: Hyla sarda (assembly GCF_029499605.1). NCBI lineage: Eukaryota > Metazoa > Chordata > Amphibia > Anura > Hylidae > Hyla > Hyla sarda. Next base: position 6,667,974 of record NC_079190.1, read on the forward strand.
GAATAACTAAGAGGATGAGAAGTAGAAGACGAGCTAAGGGAAAACAAATTGATTAAAGTTATAGTCATGAAACGAATGTCCATTATTCTACATCTCATACATGTCAGGAACATTAGCCCTGATTTACTATTGTAAACTGTCACGATGCCGGCTGGCAGGAGGTGGATCCTCTGTGCCAGAGAGGGATTGGCGTGGACCGTGCTAGTGGACCGGTTCTAAGTCACTACTGGTTTTCACCAGAGCCCGCCGCAAAGCGGGATGGACTTGCTGCGGCGGTAGTGACCAGGTCGTATCCACTAGCAACGGCTCAACCTCTCTGGCTGCTGAAGATAGGCGCGGTACAAGGGAGTAGACAGAAGCAAGGTCGGACGTAGCAGAAGGTCGGGGGCAGGCGGCAAGGTTCGTAGTCAGGGTGAATAGCAGAAGTACTGGTACACAGGCTTTGGACACACAAAACGCTTTCACTGGCACAAGGCAACAAGATCCGGCAAGGGAGTGCATGGGAGGGGGTCAGATAAAGGCAGGGAGCAGATGGAAGCCAATTAAGCTAATTGGGCCAGGCACCAATCATTGGTGCACTGGCCCTTTAAGTCTCAGGGAGCTGGCGCGCGCGCGCCCTAGAGAGCGGAGCCGCGCGCGCCAGCACATGACAGCAGGGGACGGGAACGGGTAAGTGACCTGGGATGCGATTCGCGAGCGGGCGCGTCCCGCTGTGCGAATCGCATCCCCAACGGCCATGACAGTGCAGCGCTCCCGGTCAGCGGGACTGACCGGGGAGCTGCAGGGAGAAAGACGCCGTGAGCGCTCCGGGGAGGAGCGGGGACCCGGAGCGCTAGGCGTAACAGTACCCCCCCCTTAGGTCTCCCCTTTTTTTTGTCCGGTGACTGCCTCCCCTGGGATGAGGACACCGGGAAGGAATGGATGGTTTCCTCAATGGCAGGCAGTACAGCAGGAGTAGGAATGGGGAGGGAGGGCAGAGGGTGAAGCTTGGCACGAGGCAGGGCGACACAAGGACGGGAGCCATGAGGGGACACAGGGGCTTGCCTGAAGGGACTGGGAGGGGGGGAGAGGCATTTTCTGTGGCAGGCAGAGTCCCTAACGACCTTAGGGGGACCGGATACAGGAGGAACCACAGGGTCACGGCAGGGAGTACTGGGAACTGGTTTAAGGCAGTCCTTGGAACAAGAGGGACCCCAACTCTTGATCTCCCCAGTGGACCAGTCCAGGGTTGGGGAATGGTGTAGAAGCCAGGGTAGTCCAAGGAGAACTTCAGAAGTGCAATTGGGGAGGACCAAAAACTCGATTTTCTCATGATGAGGTCCGATGCACATTAGGAGGGGCTTCGTGCGGAAACGCACGGTGCAATCCAACCTGGCTCCGTTGACCGCGGAAATGTGGAGTGGCTTGACAAGACGGGTCACCGGGATGCGGAATTGTATGGCGTACTCGCCAACGGAAGAATTACCCTGGACCAGGTTCAACAGGGCAGTCTCAGCAGAAGAGGCTCGGGCAGGTTCCTCAAAGACACTTCGAATCTCCGAGAAGAAGGAGTGTACAGAGGCAGTGACGGGGTCATTGCGGTCCCAGAGCGGTGTGGCCCATGACAGGGCTTTTCCAGACAGAAGGCTGACTACGAAAGCCACCTTAGACCTTTCAGTAGGAAACTGATCCGACATCATCTCCAAATGCAGGGAACATTGCGAAAGAAAGCCACGGCAAAACTTAGAGTCCCCATTAAATTTGTCCGGCAAGGACAGGCGGAGGCTAGGAGTGGCCACTCGCTGCGGAAGAGGTGCAGGAGCTGGCGGAGGAGATGGTTGCTGCTGCTGTAGCTGAGACTGAATCTGCTGTAGCTGCGACTGGAGTTGCTGAGTCATGGTGGTCAAGTACGACAGCTGGTGATCTTGTTGGGCAATCTGTCGGGCTTGCTGGGCGACCAGTGTGGGGAGGTCGGCGACAACAGGCAGAGGAACTTCAGCGGGATCCATGGCCGGATCTACTGTCACGATGCCGGCTGGCAGGAGGTGGATCCTCTGTGCCAGAGAGGGATTGGAGTGGACCGTGCTAGTGGACCGGTTCTAAGTCACTACTGGTTTTCACCAGAGCCCGCCGCAAAGCGGGATGGACTTGCTGCGGCGGTAGTGACCAGGTCGTATCCACTAGCAACGGCTCAACCTCTCTGGCTGCTGAAGATAGGCGCGGTACAAGGGAGTAGACAGAAGCAAGGTCGGACGTAGCAGAAGGTCGGGGGCAGGCGGCAAGGTTCGTAGTCAGGGTGAATAGCAGAAGTACTGGTACACAGGCTTTGGACACACAAAACGCTTTCACTGGCACAAGGCAACAAGATCCGGCAAGGGAGTGCATGGGAGGGGGTCAGATAAAGGCAGGGAGCAGATGGAAGCCAATTAAGCTAATTGGGCCAGGCACCAATCATTGGTGCACTGGCCCTTTAAGTCTCAGGGAGCTGGCGCGCGCGCGCCCTAGAGAGCGGAGCCGCGCGCGCCAGCACATGACAGCAGGGGACGGGAACGGGTAAGTGACCTGGGATGCGATTCGCGAGCGGGCGCGTCCCGCTGTGCGAATCGCATCCCCAACGGCCATGACAGTGCAGCGCTCCCGGTCAGCGGGACTGACCGGGGAGCTGCAGGGAGAAAGACGCCGTGAGCGCTCCGGGGAGGAGCGGGGACCCGGAGCGCTAGGCGTAACATAAACCCAACATGTTTTGTCGGGTTGTGCACCAGTTTCTGTCGCATTGAGCCAGAAATTCTGACTGCACCAGAATTTGCGCCAGAATTGAGAAAAAACTCGACTACTTCTCCATTTTACAGAGAAAACCCAAAAAAAGGGTGTGGTCATCGGGAAAAAGTGGACATAGCCGCTGAAAACGGGGCGTGTCCCTAGCATTTTCACAAAAAACCAACATAATTACTAAGGTTTCCACAGAAAATGTGGTGGATTTGAGCTGAGGAAAACACGACACATCAGAGCATGTGTAAAAAAAAAAAATGTAGGGAAAAGTGCAAACTGTAGGGAAACAAAAAATTGTAGGGAATTAAAACCCACAAAGAAAAGTACACAACAACCTTAGTAAATCAGGGCCATTGTCTTTCTAAACCCTTCAATTTGGTCGGGATGAACCAACTATCTAATGTGTATGGGGGGGTCGTCTGAAGGATCAGACATGTTGGATTTCAACCACACGGCAACGGCTTACCGTAAACGTGTAGAGAGGATGTGAGAGAGATACAGTATATGTTGCATCTGTGTCATGTGTTTGGGCACCTTAACAGTTAATCATGTGGTATTTAACAACCTTCTCTGCTACACTAATACCTGTAATACTTTACTGTGTCTTTAAAAGAAAAACAAAACTTTGCACATGAACTTGATTAAAGGGGTACTCAGGTGCTCCAGCATTTAGTTCAGAATGCTCGGAGCCGGGGCCATGATTGTGATGTCACGGCCAAGCCCCCCCTCGTGACGTCACACAACACCCCCTCCATTCATATCTATGGGAGGGGGCGTGTCTGCCGACAGTCAAGACGTCCCACATTGTCAGGTAACCTTGCACCTGCTGCTGCTCCTCCAGAACCCTCCAGGCTGTCTGGCAGCCAGACCTCACCTTCAGGCAGCGCATTCTCTGTCTTGTCCTTATCAGTGTCATGGTTTTCTCCTCTATCCCATCAGTTATCTTTTGGGCAATCTGTGTCATACAGAGAACAGTATTCGCCTAGTCACCCTGTTGTAATGCGCCTTAATTCGCATCTGACCAAATTGCTGTTGATGTAGGTCCTCCCGTACCATCTAGTTGACTCCACCGCAGAAAAGAGCGTAACATAGCGTCCTCTTCCCCCCTCCTTTCATTCGTGCAAAATCAATAGTTACCATGTTGTGTTACAACTGCCGAGCTCGGGCGAGAAAAGCCACACAGTGGAGGAGTTGCTGCCTGTCTGCAACAGGAAGGTTCCCACTGGCTGTCTGGTCATGATTTGACATTGGGAAACATGGTCACTGATAACAGCATAAGCATTGTATAATTGCTGCGTCAAGTTGGCATGACACACTATTCCTGTATGGCACATGTGCTAAATATTGTGGTCAAACGTTTCTTGAGAAATTGTATCTGTCTCAGTGATGTGCTGGCTATATGCAGGAAAGTTTGGTTTAGCCGTTCATATGCTTTTAAACATGCCCCTGAAACTCAACATTACACATGTTGTGCCTCCTGTACCAGCAGCGCAAACCTGTGACAGACTTCCTAATGCAACTTTTGGAGCCAGTGTGACTTTCAGCTGAGGGATTGGCAGCTAATCAGCGACACCTGTTACAGTATGTGCTCAGGCCTTTCAAAGAGGTAATAGGAATTTTCAGCAAGGACAACAGTGGAATTAGTGATGTTATGCCGCTGATATTCCTTTAGGATCAAACACTCACAGTGATGACTGAGGAAGGAGGGATGGAGGAGAGTTCACATCTGACTGGCAGCAGTATGGATGTTCTTCTTAAAGAGGAGTTGGATCAAGATGATGAGGAAGTGGGTTCTGAAGAATAGAAATGATTGAGCCGCGCCCTGTGAACCAAGATTCAATCTGAATTTCGAGGTGGTCGTTGCTCGCAGAACTTTAAAAATTTTTCAATTCGACAGGGAAATGTGTGAAATCATAACATGAGGGATGAGGAACGCATGAAGTTTCAGACTGAGGAACACATGGTGTTTCAGCGCTTAGAGGAAGCAGGAAGTACAGGGGCTATGAAATGATGTCAGGTTGACCAACGTTTCTTGCAACTATCACATGATGATCCCAGGTTATACAATGATTTGCTGGTTCATGTGTTAATCAACTCCCAGGCCAATAGGAGACAGCAAATGGGGTTGGGTCGTATATAAAGTTTTAAAAGCATGTAACGTGCCGCTGCCAGCATTCTGGAGAGAGGTAGAGAGACAGTGTGTAAGCAAGGAGCCAGAGATCCTGAAGAATCCCAAAAAGCCTTCTCATATCACAATAACCTCCACAGCTGGCCCTAGGCTAAACAATTCCACAATAAAGTGATCTGTGGGCTTTAACTTACATTTAGGGCATATAATCGCGCACACAATATATCTAACGGTTGTAAGCTAACACCACAAAGAAAAGTGCATACATTTTACACACATTAGCATTTTAACCATTTAAGGTCGAAGGGTGTACAGGTACGCCCTTGAGTCCTGGGATTGAAGGGCAAACCTGTACACCTTCCATTTTTATGGCCACCGCTGGGCGGTGATCGGAACAGGATGACTGCTGATATCTATCAGCAGCCATCCTTGCACATTGCCCATGGGGGTCTTGAGACCCCCCTTCAATTCAGACTGGCAAATCTCTGATGACTTGGTGGGCAGGAAAAAATGGTTGATTGGAGCTTTCTGAGACAGAACCAATCACCCTGAAATATAGGAGTGAGGGGGCAGAGGTCCTATACCTGCGATTGGTCAGTCAGAACTGATCAGGGATCGTAGATCGGGGTGGGGTGTTTACAGTTAAGTCCAAACACCCTGCCCACCCTTCATTGTCTGGGCAGAGCTGGGGGTTGTGTGCAGAAGTGGTGGCCAGGAGTGGTGGCCTTCTTCATCAGCCATTGTCTGTCTGGGCATGCTGGGAGTTGTAGTTTTGCAACACCTGGAGGGCCACAGTTTGGAGACCACTGCGCAGTGGTCTCTGAAATGTGACCTTCCATATGGAACAAAGAGTGATTGATGCTGGCCGGGACAGCACCAATCACCCCTGTCCAGCAGGAGTGGGGTGACACTGGTGCCACCTCACAATTGCCATAATTGGTCAGCCGGGAACGGCCGACAAATCACAGCTCCTGCTGAGAGGTGCACCCACTCTGCCCCTAGTCCGGAGGGCGAGAGCAGGTGCACGGAGGACAGGGATGGTGGTGGGGACTCTGGACGGTGGCGGCGGCAGGATCTGGAGAGCAACAGGAGGGGAGGGCTGTTTGCCTCCTGCTGTTTCACAAGTGCAACTCGAAGTATACACAGCAAAAGTGCATGCTGGGAGTTGTAGTTATGCAACAGCTGCATGCACACAACTACAACTCCCAGCATGCCCTTTGGCTTTCTGTACATGCTGGACATGTTGTTAGAAAGGGGATGGGATCTCCGCAGCAGATTTTCCACTGCGGAATTTCCGCTGCGGAAAATCCGCCACAGATACCATTGACTTCAATGGAGCCTGCGGCGGATTCTCCGAAGCTGAAAATCTGCTGCAGACAGCTGCAGAGAGCCTGCCCCCTTTTAAATATGCAGCGGGAAACCCGCAAATGATTCAGCTAGTGTGAACGAGCCCTAATACATAAATCATCCTTAAAGGGATGTGAGCCACCACCTGAATAACCAGGTTGAGGCTTACCTCAGCAGTGCCATTTCTCTGACAGACACCATTAGCCCAGAACCTATGGACTTCTGGCTCACCAGATTAGACCATTGGTCAGAACTTCAGATCATCAGAGAAAATGTTCAATGCGGCAGGCAGCATTTTTACCCCAATCAGCCAAGATTGCCAGCCAGCAATGTGAAAAAACTCACGTTTGGTAAAATGGATCAGGCATGGATCAGTGAGGACTTTAAACCTCCTGTACCTGATACCACTGATAACATAGTACTACCACCACCCCTGTTGTCCGCTTGCTACAAATAGTAACACCAGTTTGCCAACTTCTGCTGTACACTGGCTACTACTTGTAACAACAGTCAGCCAACTCCTGCTGAACGCTGGTTACTACTGAACCACCAGTCCATCACTGCCTCCAGTCTGCTGGCTACAACTATCACTAGTCCACCATTCCATGCTGTCCGTTGATAACTACAACTCCCACCAGACCACCATCACCCTTGCTGCTACCACTACTACCATCCAGGCCTACACCCATGATGCACAAAAAAAGGGATAATTTATTTTTTCACCTTTTCATACAAATGCCATTTCTTCTTCACTATTTTGAGACACCATGATCCAACCTGTTCCTACTCCCATAAAGGGATAATATTGAACGCTTGGATAAAGCCTCTGTGTCTTCTGATGCCTCCGTCTGCATTTTAACACCCTGCCAACAACCAGAGATACTTTATGTAGCTTCATTTTAGCGTTAAAAAGCATACAAAATGTTGATGTAACTTTGACATTAAATTAGCCTTAAACCCTTGCCACAGATGGACGTTCATTAACGTCGATCTGCGGCTCCTGAGGTATGATGCGCGCTCAGCAGGTGAGCGCGCATCATACCCGGTAGGTCCCGGTTGCTATAGGTAACCAGGACCCATGGCTAATGCCAGACATCGCCGATCGGGCTGATGTCCGGCATTAACCCTTTAGACGCGGCAATCAAACTTGTTCGCTGCATCTAAAACAAAAGTAAACATTGCCGGTTAGCTCAGTGGTGCTGCTCGGGACTGCAGCGGTGAAGTTGCGGCATCCCGAATAGCTTGCAGGACACAAGGAGGATCCCTACCATCCTCCTCGCTGTCCGATCAACAAATGACTGCTCCATGCCTGAGATCCAGGCAGGAGCAGTTGAGCGGCGATAACACTGATCAATGTCATGCTATTGCATGGCAGTGATCAGTGTAGGAGATCAGTTTGTGCAATGTGGGCTATAACGTTGCAAAGAAAAAGTCAAAATAAAGTGTTAATAAATGTGATTTAACCCCTTCCCTAATAAAAGGTTGAATCACCTCCCATTTCCCATAAAAAAAAAAACTGTGTAAATAAAAAAATGTGGTATCGCCATGTGCCTAAATGTCCGAACTATTAAAATATATCATTAATTAAACCGCACGGTCAATGGTGTACATGTAAAAAAATAAAAAGTGATCAAAAAGTCAGATCAAAACAAAAATGGTACCAAAGAAAACTTCAGATCACGGTGCAAAAAATAGGTCCTCATACCGCCCCTTATATGGAAAAATAAACAAGTTATAGGGGTCAGAAGAGGACATATTTCAACTTGTTAATTTTGGTGCATGTAGTTATAATTTTTTTTTGTTAAAATCGAACCTATATAAATTGGGCATGCTTGCGACCGTATGGACCTACAGAATAAACATAAGGTGCAATTTTTACTGAAAGCAGCACTGTATAGAAACGGAAGCTGCTAAATTTTCAAAATGGCTTTTTTTTTTTCAATTTTGCCCCACAAATAATTTTCTTTGCCGTAGATTTTGTAGTGAAATTATTAATGGTCTTACCAAGTAAAATTGTAGACGCAAAAAACAAGCCAACATATGGATTTTTAGGTGGAAAATTTTAAGTGCTATAATTTTTAGAAGGGGAAGAGGAAAAAACAAAAGTGCAAAATGAAAAATCGCCAAAGAGGGAAGGGGTTAAAACTAATTGAGTACATTCCTTTGTGACATAGCAATGTTATACAGGGCTTTAGAGCTCTTAGGCAGTGCTATACATGGGTTATAAGGGCTTATTTCAATGCCTTGTTGGCCACTAGTGTTGCTCGCGAATATTCGCAATTCGAATATTATTCGCGAATATCGCATATTCGCAAATTCGCGAATTTCGCGAATATAGCGCTATATATTCGTAATTACGAATATTTTTTTTTTTTTCACAGTACACATCACAGTGATCACCCCTCTCTGCTTCCAGCTTGTGTGGTGTAAAGAAGGCTCTAATACTACTGTGTGAAATTCGCATACGTGAATTATCGCATGCGCGAATTTTCGCGTATGTTAATTTTGTATGTTAATTTTTGCATATGTTAATTTTCACATATGCGAAAACAAAACGAGAATATTACGAATATGCGAATATTCGCGAATATATGACGAATATTCATCCATATATTCGCGAATATTCGCGAATTCGAATATGGCCTATGCCGCTGTCACGATTCGGCTGGCTGGAGGTGGATCCTCTGTGCCAGAGAGGGATTGGCGTGGACCGTGCTGGTGGACCGGTTCTAAGTTGCTACTGGTATTCACCAGAGCCCGCCGCAAAGCGGGATGGTCTTGCAGCGGCGGTAGCAACCAGGTCGTATCCACCAGCAACGGCTCAACCTCTCTGACTGCTGAAGATAGGCGCGGTACAAGGGAGTAGACAAGAGCAAGGTCGGACGTAGCAGAAGGTCAGGGCAGGCAGCAAGGATCGTAGTCAGGGGCTACGGCAGGAGGTCTGGAACACAGGCTAGGAACACACAAGGAAACGCTTTCACTGGCACAATGGCAACAAGATCCGGCGAGGGAGTGCAGGGGAAGTGAGGTATAAGTAGGGAGTGCACAGGTGAGAATACTGATTAGGCCTGCTGCGCCAATCAGTGGCGCAGCGGCCCTTTAAATGGCAGAGACCCGGCGCGCGCGCGCCCTAAGGAGCGGGGCCGCGCGCGCCGGGACAACACAGACGGGGAACGGGTCAGGTACGGGAGCCGAGATGCGCATCGCGAGCGGGCGCGTCCCGCATCGTGAATCGCATCCCGGCTGGGAGTAATATCGCAGCGCACCCGGTCAGCAGGTCTGACCGGGGCGCTGCGAATGAGAGAACGCTGCGAGCGCTCCGGGGAGGAGCGGGGACCCGGCGCGCTCGGCGTAACAGTACCCCCCCCCCCCCCTTGGGTCTCCCCCTCTTTTTGGAGCCTGAGAACCTGAGGATAAGACTTTTGTCCAGGATGTTGTCCTCAGGTTCCCAGGATCTCTCCTCAGGGCCGCAATTCTCCCAGTCGACCAAGAAGAATCTTTTACCTCTGACCGTCTTGGATGCTAGAATCTCCTTCATAGAAAAGACGTCAGAAGATCCGGAAACTGGAGTGGGAGAAACAACTTTGGGAGAGAAGCGGTTAAGGATGAGTGGTTTAAGGAGAGAGACATGGAAGGCATTGGGAATACGGAGAGAAAGAGGAAGAAGGAGTTTGTAAGAGACAGGGTTGATCTGGCACATGATTTTGAAAGGACCAAGATAGCGTGGTCCCAGTTTATAACTGGGGACACGAAAGCGGACATATTTAGCGGAGAGCCATACCTTGTCTCCGGGAGCAAAAATGGGGGGAGTTCTTCTTTTTTTATCAGCAAATCTTTTCATCCGGGATGAAGCCTGTAAAAGAGAATTTTGGGTTTCTTTCCATATGGTGGAAAGATCACGAGTCACTTCATCCACAGTGGGCAAACCAGAGGGCAAGGGAGTAGGGAGGGGAGGAAGAGGGTGACGGCCGTACACCACGAAAAATGGGGATTTAGCAGAAGATTCGGAGACTCTGAAGTTGTATGAGAATTCAGCCCATGGTAGAAGATCTGCCCAGTCATCCTGGCGGGAGGAAACAAAATGCCGTAAATAGTCACCCAGGACCTGATTAACTCTTTCTACTTGCCCATTGGATTGGGGATGATAAGAAGAGAAGTTTAATTTGATCTTGAGCTGTTTACAGAGGGCCCTCCAGAATTTAGACACGAATTGGATGCCTCTATCTGAGACGATATGCGTGGGCAAACCGTGAAGGCGAAAAATGTGTACAAAAAATTGCTTTGCCAACTGAGGCGCTGAAGGAAGACCAGGAAGAGGTATAAAATGTGCCATCTTGGAAAATCGATCAACGACCACCCAAACAACTGTGTTGCCACGGGATGAGGGCAAGTCCGTAATAAAGTCCATACCAATCTGTGACCAAGGCTGTTCAGGAACAGGCAGAGGATGAAGGAGACCAGCAGGCTTCTGGCGAGGAGTCTTATCCCGGGCACAGACAGTACAGGCCCGCACGAAATCAATAACATCAGTCTCCAGAGTCGGCCACCAATAAAATCGAGAGATGAGTTGCAAGGATTTTTTGATGCCCACATGGCCTGCGAGGTGGGAGGAGTGTCCCCATTTGAGAATCCCGAGACGCTGGCGTGGAGAAATGAAGGTCTTCCCTGGAGGAATTTGCCTGATGGAAGCTGGAGAAGTGGAGATCAGACAGTCCGGAGGAATGATGTGTTGCGGAGAGACCTCTACTTCAGAGGCATCAGAAGAACGAGAGAGGGCATCGGCCCTAATGTTCTTGTCAGCAGGGCGAAAATGGATTTCAAAGTTAAAACGGGCAAAGAACAACGACCACCTAGCCTGGCGAGGGTTCAGTCGTTGGGCAGACTGGAGATAGGAGAGATTCTTGTGATCAGTGTATATGATAACTGGAAATTTTGATCCCTCCAGCAGGTGCCTCCATTCCTCAAGCGCCAATTTAATGGCCAGTAGTTCTCGATCCCCGATGGAATAGTTTCTCTCCGCCGGGGAGAAGGTCCTAGAAAAAAACCCACAAGTCACAGCATGCCCGGAAGAATTTTTTTGTAGAAGGACAGCTCCAGCTCCCACTGAAGAGGCATCTACCTCCAATAGGAAGGGTTTAGATGGGTCAGGTCTGGAGAGCACGGGAGCGGAAGAAAAGGCAGACTTGAGATGTTTAAATGCGTCTTCCGCTTGGGGGGACCAGGACTTGGGATTGGCATTTTTCTTGGTTAAAGCCACGATAGGAGCCACAATAGTGGAAAAGTGTGGAATAAACTGTCTGTAATAATTGGCAAACCCCAAAAAACATTGGATAGCACGGAGTCCGGAGGGGCGTGGCCAATCTAAGACGGCAGAGAGTTTATCTGGGTCCATTTGTAGTCCCTGGCCAGAGACCAAGTATCCTAGGAAAGGAAGAGATTGACATTCAAAGAGATATTTCTCCATTTTGGCATAAAGTTGATTGTCACGAAGTCTCTGAAGAACCATGCGGACATGCTGGCGGTGTTCTTCTAAGTTGGCAGAAAAAATCAGAATATCGTCCAGATAAACCACAACACAGGAATATAGGAGATCACGAAAAATTTCATTAACAAAGTCTTGGAAGACGGCAGGGGCGTTGCATAGGCCAAAGGGCATGACCAGATACTCAAAGTGTCCATCTCTGGTGTTAAATGCGGTCTTCCATTCGTCCCCCTCCCTGATGCGGATGAGATTATAAGCACCTCTTAAGTCCAGTTTGGTAAAGATGTGGGCACCTTGTTAGCGATCAAAGAGTTCCGAGATAAGAGGTAAGGGGTAGCGGTTTTTTACCGTGATTTTATTAAGTCCGCGGTAATCAATACAAGGACGTAAGGAGCCATCTTTTTTGGACACAAAAAAAAATCCAGCTCCGGCAGGAAAGGAGGACTTGCGGATAAACCCCTTTTTTAAATTCTCCTGGATGTACTCCGACATGGCAAGAGTCTCTGGAGCAGACAGAGGATAGATTCTGCCCCGGGGTGGGGTAGTACCCGGGAGGAGGTCAATAGGACAGTCATAAGGCCTGTGAGGAGGCAAAGTCTCAGCTTGCTTTTTGCAAAAAACTTCAGAATAGTCCATATAAGCCTTAGGAAGACCGGATACAGGGGGAACCACAGGGTCACGGCAAGGAGTACTGGGAACCGATTTAAGACAGTCCTTGTGACAAGAAGTACCCCAGTTCTTGATTTCTCCTGTGGACCAATCAAGGGTTGGGGAATGGCGTTGAAGCCACGGTAATCCAAGAAGAATTTCAGAAGTGCAGTTGGAGAGGACCAAAAATTCTATTTTTTCGTGATAAGGTCCGATGCACATTAGGAGAGGTTCCGTGCGGTAACGCACGGTACAGTCCAATCTTTCATTGTTAACAGAATTGATGTAGAGGGGTCTGGCGAGACTGGTCACCGGGATGTTGAACCTGTTGATGAGAGAGGCCAAAATAAAATTTCCTGCAGATCCGGAATCCAAGAAGGCCGTAGCAGAGAAGGAGAAGGTAGAGGAAGATATCCGCACAGGCACAGTAAGGCGTGGAGAAGCAGAGTAGACATCAAGAACTGTCTCATCTTTGTGCGGAGTCAGCATACGTCTTTCCAGGCGGGGAGGACGGATAGGACAATCTTTCAAGAAGTGTTCGGTACCGGCACAGTACAGGCATAGGTTCTCCATGCGGCGTCATGTCCTCTCTTGAGGTGTCAAGCGAGACCGGTCAACTTGCATAGCCTCCACGGCAGGAGGCACAGGAACGGATTGCAGAGGACCAGAGGAGAGAGGAGCCGGGGAGAGAAACCGCCTCGTGCGAACAAAGTCCATATCCTGGCGGAGCTCCTGACGCCTTTCGGAAAAACGCATGTCAATGCGGGTGGCAAGATGAATAAGTTCATGCAGGTTAGCAGGAATTTCTCGTGCGGCCAGCACATCTTTAACCCCTTAAGGACTCAGCCCATTTTGGCCTTAAGGACTCAGACAATTTAATTTTTACGTTTTCATTTTTTCCTCCTCGCCTTCTAAAAATCATAACTCTTTTATATTTTCATCCACAGACTAGTATGAGGGCTTGTTTTTTGCGCGACCAGTTGTCCTTTGTAATGACATCACTCATTATATCATAAAATGTATGGCGCAACCAAAAAACACTATTTTTGTGGGGAAATTAAAACGAAAAACGCAATTTTGCTAATTTTGGAAGGTTTTGTTTTCACACCGTACAATTTCTGGTAAAAATGACATGTGTTCTTTATTCTGAGGGTCAATATGATTAAAATGATACCCATTATTATATACTTTTATATTATTGTTGCGCTTAAAAAAAATCACAAACTTTTTAACCAAATTAGTACGTTTATAATCCCTTTATTTTGATGACCTATAACTTTTTTATTTTTCCGTATAAGTGGCGGTATGGGGGCTCATTTTTTGCGCCATGATCTGTACTTTTTTTTGATACCACATTTGTATATAAAAAACTTTTAATACATTTTTTATAATTTTTTTTTTAATAAAATGTATTTAAAAAGTAGGAATTTTGGACTTTTTTAATTTTTTTTCGTTCACGCCGTTCACCGTACGGGATCATTAACATTTTATTTTAATAGTTCGGACATTTACGCACGCGGCGATACCAAATATGTCTATAAAAAATGTTTTTTACGCTTTTTGGGGGTAAAATAGGAAAAAACGGACGTTTTACTTTTTTATTGGGGGAGGGGATTTTTCACTTTTTTTTTACTTTTACTTTTACATTTTTTTAAATTTTTTTTACACTTGAATAGTCCCCATAGGGGACTATTCATAGCAATACCATGATTGCTAATACTGATCTGTTCTATGTATAGGACATAGAACAGATCAGTATTATCGGTCATCTCCTGCTCTGGTCTGCTCGATCACAGACCAGAGCAGGAGACGCCGGGAGCCGCACGGAGGAAGGAGAGGGGACCTCCGTGCGGCGTTATGAATGATCGGATCCCCGCAGCAGCGCTGCGGGCGATCCGATCGTTCATTTTAATCGCGAACTGCCGCAGATGCCGGGATCTGTATTGATCCCGGCACCTGAGGGGTTAATGGCGGACGCCCGCGAGATCGCGGGCGTCGGCCATTGCCGGCGGGTCCCTGGCTGCGATCAGCAGCCGGGATCAGCCGCGCATGACACGGGCATCGCTCCGATGCCCGCGGTTATGCTTAGGACGTAAATGTACGTCCTGGTGCGTTAAGTACCACCTCACCAGGACGTACATTTACGTCCTGCGTCCTTAAGGGGTTAATGTTGCTGGATAGGCCTTTTTTAAAGGTCGCGCAGAGGGCCTCATTATTCCAGGATAATTCGGAGGCAAGAGTACGGAATTGGATGGCGTACTCGCCAACAGAAGAATTACCCTGGACCAGGTTCAGCAGGGCAGTCTCAGCAGAAGAGGCTCGGGCAGGTTCCTCTAAGACACTTCGGATCTCCGTGAAGAAGGAGTGTACAGAGGCAGTGACAGGGTCATTGCGGTCCCAGAGCGGTGTGGCCCATGACAGAGCTTTCCCAGACAGAAGGCTGACTACGAAAGCCACCTTAGACCTTTCAGTTGGAAACTGGTCCGACATCATCTCCAAGTGCAGGGAACATTGCGAAAGAAAGCCACGGCAAAACTTAGAGTCCCCATCAAATTTATCCGGCAAGGATAATCGTAAGCCGGAAGCGGCCACTCGCTGCGGAGGAGGTGCAGGAGCTGGCGGAGGAGATTGTTGCTGGAGTTGTGGTAATAGCTGCTGTAGCATCACGGTCAGTTGAGACAGCTGGTGACCTTGTTGCGCTATCAGTTGCGACTGCTGGGCGACCACCGTGGTGAGGTCGGCGACAACTGGCAGTGGGACTTCAGCGGGATCCATGGCCGGATCTACTGTCACGATTCGGCTGGCTGGAGGTGGATCCTCTGTGCCAGAGAGGGATTGGCGTGGACCGTGCTGGTGGACCGGTTCTAAGTTGCTACTGGTATTCACCAGAGCCCGCCGCAAAGCGGGATGGTCTTGCAGCGGCGGTAGCAACCAGGTCGTATCCACCAGCAACGGCTCAACCTCTCTGACTGCTGAAGATAGGCGCGGTACAAGGGAGTAGACAAGAGCAAGGTCGGACGTAGCAGAAGGTCAGGGAAGGCAGCAAGGATCGTAGTCAGGGGCTACGGCAGGAGGTCTGGAACACAGGCTAGGAACACACAAGGAAACGCTTTCACTGGCACAATGGCAACAAGATCCGGCGAGGGAGTGCAGGGGAAGTGAGGTATAAGTAGGGAGTGCACAGGTGAGAATACTGATTAGGCCTGCTGCGCCAATCAGTGGCGCAGCGGCCCTTTAAATGGCAGAGACCCGGCGCGCGCGCCCTAAGGATCGGGGCCGCGCGCGCCGGGACAACACAGACGGGGAACGGGTCAGATACGGGAGCCGAGATGCGCATCGCGAGCGGGCGCGTCCCGCATCGTGAATCGCATCCCGGCTGGGAGTAATATCGCAGCGCACCCGGTCAGCAGGTCTGACCGGGGCGCTGCGAATGAGAGAACGCTGCGAGCGCTCCGGGGAGGAGCGGGGACCCGGAGCGCTCGGCGTAACAGCCGCTCAGCACTATTGGCCACAAATCCAACTTTTTTGAAAACTGTGAAATCACTGAACTGAATTTTTACAAAGCCCACTCATCACTAGTCATGGCGGTCAATCCCATAGCCGTAAATATGGTGGTGGATACACTGGTTTTCCTCTTACAATTGACACCATTTCTTCAAATGCCTAGAGGGGTCCCAGGCAGGGAAATAACAATCTGTGCTACCTGGTACCCCCCCTTAGTTTTAGTTATGTAGCTTACTAGCGGTACCCGGTGTGCGTTGCTGCGCCCAAGAAAAAAAACACATATTTAACGTCAACTGTGAATTACACTTTCTTTATTTTATTGTAATGCTAACTGATACACAATATTTTTGGTGGTTTTATTTGGTGTATACATTTTTTGGTGTGCCAACTCGCAAGCAAGCAACATACAACTGGCCATGTGAAAAACATGAATTTCCCAAATTCAATCCAGCAATAGTTAATGATTGCCCTTGTTTTTTGATGCACTGCAGCGGTTTTGTTTAAGCCGAGATATGTGTTCTCCATCCATTTCAGTGGCTCTCAACGTTGATGCTCTGTCGTGGTATTGTTCAAGCCAAGATTCACGTTTTTCCTCCGTTTCAGCGGCTCTCGACAATGATGGCCTGGGACTGAAAATTTTGTTATGATAGCACTAGCTATCCAAAATCTACATTTTAAATTTCAAAAATTCTTGTGTTTTTTCTTGGGGATTGTGAAGCCCTGGGATCTCCTCATGCTTCAGCCAACTCCAGGCTGTGTCATTCAGGCAATATATGGTTTACTGATACCGCTGCTGGGCCTGGGAATAAAAATGTAGTTATGGTAGGTAGCACCAGCTATCCAAAATCTTCATTTTAAATTTCAAAACTTCTTGTGTTTTTTCTTGGGGATTGTGAAGCCCTGGGGTCTCCTCATGCTTCAGCCAACTCCAGGCTGTGTCATACAGGCAATATATGGTTTACTGATACTGCTGCGGGGCCTGGGTCTGAAAATAAAAAAATTGTTATGCTAGGTAGCACTAGCTATCCAAAATCTTCATTTTAAATTTCAAAAATTCTTGTGTTTTTTCTTGGGGATTGTGAAGCCCTGGGGTCTCCTCATGCTTCAGCCAACTCCAGGCTTTGTCATTCAGGCAATATATGGTTTACTGATACCGCTGCTGGGCCTAGGTCTGGGAATAAAAATGTTGTTATGGTAAGTAGCACTAGCTATCCAAAATCTTCGGTTTAAATTTCTGAATTCATCTTTCAATCTTAGGGATTGTGAAGGCCGAGTGTCAACTCATGCTGTTGCCAACTCCTTTCTGTGCCATTTAGCCACTATATGGTCTCCTCATGTTGCCAACACCTCCACGCTGTGTCATTCGGCCACTATATGGTCTCCTCATGCTGAAAACACCTCCACGCTGTGTCATTCAGCCACTATATGGTGTCCTCATGCTGCCAACACCTCCACGCTTTGTCATTCAGCCACTATATGGTCTCCTCATGCTGCCACGAACTAAACGCTGTGTAATTCAGCCACTATCTGGTCTTCTCATGCTGCCAACACCTCCACGCTGTGTCATTCAGCCACTATATGGTCTCCTCATGCTGCCAACACCTCCACGCTGTGTCATTCAGCCACTATATGGTCTCCTCATGCTGCCAACACCTCCACGCGATGTCATTCAGCCACTATATTGTCTACTCATGCTGCCAACACTTCCACACTGTGTCATTCGGCCACTATATGGTCTCCTCATGCTGCCAACACCCCCACGCTGTGTCATTCAGCCACTATATGGTCTCCTCATGCTGCCAACACTTCCACGCTGTGTCATTCAGCCACTATATGGTGTCCTCATGCTGCCAACACCTCAACGCTGTGTCATTCAGCCACTATATGGTCTCCTCATGCTTCAGCCTCATCCAAGCTGTGTCATTCAGCCACTATATGGCCTCCTCCTGCTACCAAAACCTCCACGCTGTGTCATTCAGCCACTATATGGTCTCTTCATGCTGCCAACACCTCAACGCTGTGTCATTCAGCCACTGTATGGTCTCCTCATGCTTCAGCCTCATCCAAGCTGTGTCATTCAGCCACTATATGGTATTCTCATGCTGCCAACACCTCCACGCTGTGTCATTCAGCCACTATATGGTCTCCTCAAGCTGCCAACACATTCACGCTGTGTCATTCAGCCACTATATGGTCTCCTCATGCTGCCAACACCTCCACACTGTGTCATTCGCCCACTATATGGTCTCCTTATGCTGCAAACACCTCCACGCCGTGTCATTCAGCCACTATATGGTCTCCTCATGCTGCCAACACCTCCACGCTTTGTCATACAGCCAATATATGGTCTCCTCATGCTTCAGCCTCGTCCAAGCTGTGTCATTCAGCCACTATATGGTCTCCTCATGCTGCCAAAACCTCCACGCTGTGTCATTCAGCCACTATATGATCTCCTCATACTGCCAACACTTCCACGCTGTGTCATTCAGCCACTATATGTTATCCTCATGCTTCAGCCTCATCCAAGATGTGTCATTCAGCCACTATATGTTCTACTCATGCTGCCAACACCTCCATGCTATGTCATTCAGCCACTATATGGCCTCCTCATGCTTCCAACACCTCCACGCTGTGCCATTCAGCCACTATATGGTCTCCTCATGCTGCCAACACCTCCACGCTGTGTCATTCAGCCACTATATGGCCTCCTCATGCTTCCAACACCTCCATGCTGTGTCATTCAGCCACTATATGGTCTCCTCATGATGCCAACACTTCCACGCTGTGTCATTCAGCCACTATACGGTCTCTTCATGCTGCCAACACTTTCACTCTGTGTCATTCAACCACTGTATGGTCTCCTCATGCTGCCAATAACTCCACACTGTGTAATTCAGCCACTATATGGTCTCCTCATGCTGCCAACAACTCCACACTGTGTCATTCAGCCACTATATGGTCTCCTCATGCTGCCAACACCTCCACGCTGTGTCATTCAGTCACTATATGGTTTCCTCATGCTTCAGCCTCATCCAAGCTGTGTCATTCAGCCACTATATGGTCTCCTCATGCTGGCAATACCTCCGCGCTGTGTCATTCAGCCACTATATGGTCTCCTCAAGCTGCCAACACATTCACGCTGTGTCATTCAGCCACTATATGGTCTCCTCATGCTGCCAACACCTCCACACTGTGTCATTCGCCCACTATATGGTCTCCTTATGCTGCAAACACCTCCACGCCGTGTCATTCAGCCACTATATGGTCTCCTCATGCTGCCAACACCTCCACGCTTTGTCATACAGCCAATATATGGTCTCCTCATGCTTCAGCCTCGTCCAAGCTGTGTCATTCAGCCACTATATGGTCTCCTCATGCTGCCAAAACCTCCACGCTGTGTCATTTAGCCACTATATGATCTCCTCATACTGCCAACACTTCCACGCTGTGTCATTCAGCCACTATATGTTATCCTCATGCTTCAGCCTCATCCAAGATGTGTCATTCAGCCACTATATGATCTCCTCATGCTGCCAA
Organism: Hyla sarda; assembly: GCF_029499605.1. Taxonomy (NCBI): domain Eukaryota; kingdom Metazoa; phylum Chordata; class Amphibia; order Anura; family Hylidae; genus Hyla; species Hyla sarda. The sequence goes on from NC_079190.1 coordinate 6,687,368, forward strand.
CACCACCATGCTGTGTCATTCAACCACTATATGGTCTCCTCATGCTGCCAACACCTCCACGCTGTGTCATTCAGCCACAATATGGCCTCCTAATGCTGCCATCACTTGCACTCTGTCATTCAGCCACTATATGGTCTCCTCATGCTGCCAACACCTCCATGCCGTGTCACTCAGCCACTATATGGTCTCCTCATGCTGCCACCACCTCAACGCTGTGTCATTCAGCCACTATATGGTCTCCTCATGCTTCAGCCTCATCCAAGATGTGTCATTCAGCCACAATTTGGTCTCCTCATGCTGCCAACAACTCCCCGCTGTGTCATTGAGCAACTATATGGTCTCCTCATGCTGCCAACACCTCCACGCTGTATCATTCAGCCACTATATGGTCTCCTAATGCTGCCAACACCTCCACACTGTGTCATTCAGGCACTATATGGGCTCCTCATGCTGCTGAAACCTCCACGCTGTGTCATTCAGCCACTATATGGTCTCCTCATGCTGCCAACACTTCTACGCTCTGTTATTCAGTCACTATATGGTCTCCCCATGCTGCCACCACCTCAATGCTGTGTTATTCAGCCACTATATGGTCTTCTAATGTTTTTTTAACAACTTCATGCTGTGTCATTCAGCCCCTATATGGTCTCCTCATGCTGCCAACACCTCCACACTGTGTCATTCAGCCATTATATGGTCTCCTCATGCTGCCAACACTTCCACGCTGTGTCATTCAGCCACTATATGGTCTCCACATGCTGCCAACACCTCAACGCTGTGTCATTCAGCCACTATATGGTCTCCTCATGCTTCAGCCTCATCCAAGCTGTGTCATTCAGCCACTATATGGTATTCTCATGCTGCCAACACCTCCACGCTGTGTCATTCAGCCACTATATGGTCTCCTCATGCTGCCAACACATTCACGCTGTGTCATTCAGCCACTATATGGTCTCCTCATGCTGCCAACACCTCCACACTGTGTCATTCGCCCACTATATGGTCTCCTCATGCTGCAAACACCTCCACGCCGTGTCATTCAGCCACTATATGGTCTCCTCATGCTGCCAACACCTCCACGCTTTGTCATACAGCCAATATATGGTCTCCTCATGCTTCAGCCTCGTTCAAGCTGTGTCATTCAGCCACTATATGGTCTCCTCATGCTGCCAAAACCTCCATGCTGTGTCATTCAGCCACTATATGATCTCCTCATACTGCCAACACCTCCACGCTGTGTCATTCAGCCACTATATGGCCTCCTCATGCTTCCAACACCTCCATGCTGTGTCATTCAGCCACTATATGGTCTCCTCATGATGCCAACACTTCCACGCTGTGTCATTCAGCCACTATACGGTCTCTTCATGCTGCCAACACTTTCACACTGTGTCATTCAACCACTGTATGGTCTCCTCATGCTGCCAATAACTCCACACTGTGTAATTCAGCCACTATATGGTCTCCTCATGCTGCCAACAACTCCACACTGTGTCATTCAGCCACTATATGGTCTCCTCATGCTGCCAACACCTCCACGCTGTGTCATTCAGTCACTATATGGTCTCCTCATGCTTCAGCCTCATTCAAGCTGTGTCATTCAGCCACTATATGGTCTCCTCATGCTGGCAATACCTCCGCGCTGTGTCATTCAGCCACTACATGAGCTCCTCATGCTGCCAACACCACCATGCTGTGTCATTCAACCACTATATGGTCTCCTCATGCTGCCAACACTTCCACGCTGTGTCATTCAGCCACTATATGGCCTCCTAATGCTGCCATCACTTCCACTCTGTCATTCAGCCACTATATGGTCTCCTCATGCTGCCAACACCTCCATGCCGTGTCACTCAGCCACTATATGGTCTCCTCATGCTGCCACCACCTCAACGCTGTGTCATTCAGCCACTATATGGTCTTCTAATGCTTTTTTAACAACTCCATGCTGTGTATGGACCGGTAAACAACAAAAAAATAGCCTTCAAAAAATACAAATCTGATGGGTCAGCTATAACATTTAAACAGTACAAGGAGCTTAATAAAATCTGTAAAAATTTAATAAAAACAGCAAAAATTCAAAATGAGAGACAGGTGGCCAAAGAAAGCAAAATTAATCCTAAATATTTTTTTAGATATATAAATGCAAAAAAACCAAGGACAGAGCATGTAGGACCCCTTAATAATGATAATGGGGAGGTTGTCACAGGCGATCAAGAGAAGGCGGAGCTACTGAATGGGTTCTTTAGTTCTGTATACACTATGGAAGAAGGAGCTGACATTGGCCAGGTCAGTGCTGGTAACACATCATGTAATGTACTGAACTGGCTTAATGTAGAGATGGTACAAGGTAAGTTAAGTGATATAAATGTAAGCAAATCCCCAGGGCCGGATGGACTACACCCAAGAGTTCTTAGAGAGGTAAGTTCAGTAATATCTGTACCCTTGTTCATGATATTTAGAGATTCTCTGGTGTCTGGTATTGTGCCAAGGGACTGGCGCAAGGCGAATGTAGTGCCAATCTTCAAAAAGGGCTCTAGGTCTTCCCCAGGAAACTATAGACCGGTAAGTTTAACGTGCATTGTGGGTAAATTGTTTGAAGGACTTATAAGGGATTACATACATGAATACATAGGGGATAATTGTATTATAAGTGATAGCCAGCATGGGTTTACTAAGGATAGAAGTTGTCAAACCAATCTAATTTGCTTTTATGAAGAGGTGAGTAGGAGCCTTGACAGAGGAATGGCTGTGGATATAGAGGGGGGCTGTGTATATAGAGGGGGGCTGTGTATATAGAGGATTGGCTGTGGATATAGTGTTTCTGGATTTTGCTAAAGCGTTTGATACTGTCACTCACAGACGTCTGACAGGTAAGTTAAGGTCTTTGGGTTTGGAAATTTTAGTTTGTAACTGGATTGAACACTGGCTCATGGATCGTACCCAGAGAGTGGTGGTCAATGATTCGTACTCTGATTGGTCCCCGGTTATTAGTGGTGTACCCCAAGGTTCAGTACTGGGCCCGCTGTTGTTTAATTTATTTATCAATGATATAGAGGATGGTATTAACAGCTCTGTTTCTATCTTTGCAGATGACACCAAGCTTTGTAGCACGGTGCAGTCTATAGAGGATGTGCATAAGTTACAAGATGACTTGGATAGACTAAGTGTCTGGGCATCTACTTGGCAAATGAGGTTCAATGTGGATAAATGTAAAGTTATGCATCTGGGTACTAATAACCTGCATGCATCGTATGTCTTAGGGGGGATTAAACTGTCAGAGTCACTGGTAGAGAAGGATCTGGGTGTACTTGTAGATCACAGACTACAGAATAGCATGCAATGTCAGGCTGCTGCTTCCAAAGCCGGCAGGATATTGTCATGTATCAAAAGAGGCATGGACTCAAGGGACAGGGACATAATACTCCCCCTTTATAAAGCATTGGTACGGCCTCACCTGGAATATGCTGTTCAGTTTTGGGCACCTGTCCATAAAAGGGACACTGCGGAGTTGGAAAGGGTGGAGAGATGCGCGACTAAACTAATATGGGGCATGGAACATCTTAGCTATGAGGAGCGATTAAAGGAGTTACAATTGTTTAGTCTTGAGAAGAGACGTTTAAGGGGGGATATGATAAACGTATATAAGTATATTAATGGCCCATACAAAAAATATGGAGGAAAACTGTTCCAGGTTAAACCCCCCCAAAGGACGAGGGGGCACTCCCTCCGTCTGGAGAAGAAAAAGTTTAGTCTCAAAGGGCGACACGCCTTCTTTACCATGAGGACTGTGAATTTATGGAACGGTCTACCTCAGGAACTGGTCACAGCAGGAACAATTAACAGCTTTAAAACAGGATTAGATAAATTCATGGAACAAAATAACATTAATGCTTATGAAGAAATAAAAAATCCCATCCCTTCCCCAATATCGCGCCACACCCCTACCCCTTAATTCCCTGGTTGAACTTGATGGACATATGTCTTTTTTCGACCGTACTAACTATGTAACTATGTAACTATGTGTCATTCAGCCCCTATATGGTCTCCTCATGTTGCCAACACCTACACTCTGTGTCATTCAGCCACTATATGGTCTCCTCATGCTACAGCCTCATCCAAGCTGTGTCATTCAGCCACTATATGGTCTCCTCATTGTCACGATGCCGGCTGGCAGGAGGTGGATCCTCTGTGCCAGAGAGGGATTGGCGTGGACCGTGCTAGTGGACCGGTTCTAAGTCACTACTGGTTTTCACCAGAGCCCGCCGCAAAGCGGGATGGTCTTGCTGCGGCGGTAGTGACCGGGTCGTATCCACTAGCAACGGCTCAACCTCTCTGGCTGCTGAAGATAGGCGCGGTACAAGGGAGTAGACAGAAGCAAGGTCGGACGTAGCTGAAGGTCGGGGCAGGCAGCAAGGATCGTAGTCAGGGGCAACGGCAGGAGGTCTGGAACACAGGCTAGGAACACACAAAGAAACGCTTTCACTGGCACAATGGCAACAAGATCCGGCGAGGGAGTGAAGGGGAAGTGAGGTATAAATAGGGAGTGCACAGGTGAACACACTAATTGGAACCACTGCGCCAATCAGCGGCGCAGTGGCCCTTTAAATCGCAGAGACCCGGCGCGCGCGCGCCCTAGGGAGCGGGGCCGCGCGCGCCGGGACAGGACAGACGGAGAGCGAGTTAGGTACGGGAGCCGGGATGCGCATCGCGAGCGGGCGCCACCCGCATCGCGAATCGCATCCCGGCTGGAGACGGTATCGCAGCGCACCGGGTCAGTGGAGCTGCCCGGAGCGCTGCGGTAGCGAGAGTGAAGCGAGCGCTCCGGGGAGGAGCGGGGACCCAGAGCGCTCGGCGTAACAGTACCCCCCCCCCTTGGGTCTCCCCCTCTTCTTAGAGCCTGGGAACCTGAGGAGCAGACTTTTGTCTAGGATGTTGTCCTCAGGTTCCCAGGATCTCTCTTCAGGTCCACAGCCCTCCCAATCCACCAAAAAGAACCTTTTTCCTCTGACCGTCTTGGAGGCCAGTATCTCCTTCACTGAGAAGACGTCAGAAGAACCGGAGACAGGAGTGGGAGAAACTAACTTGGGAGAGAAACGGTTGATGATGAGTGGTTTAAGAAGAGAGACATGAAAGGCATTAGGAATACGGAGAGAAGGAGGAAGAAGAAGTTTGTAAGAGACAGGATTAATTTGGCACAAGACTTTGAAAGGACCAAGATAGCGTGGACCCAGTTTGTAACTGGGGACACGAAAGCGGACATATTTAGCGGAGAGCCATACCTTGTCTCCGGGAGCAAAAATGGGGGGAGCTCTTCTTTTCTTATCGGCAAACTTTTTCATGCGAGATGAAGCCTGTAAAAGAGAATTTTGGGTCTCTTTCCATATGGTGGAAAGATCACGAGTCACTTCATCTACAGCGGGCAAACCAGAGGGCAAGGGAGTAGGGAGGGGGGGAAGAGGGTGACGGCCGTACACCACAAAAAATGGGGATTTGGAGGAAGATTCAGAGACTCTGAAGTTATACGAGAATTCGGCCCATGGTAGAAGATCTGCCCAGTCATCCTGGCGGGAGGAAACAAAATGGCGTAAATAATCACCCAGGACCTGGTTAATTCTTTCCACTTGCCCATTGGATTGAGGGTGATATGCAGAGGAAAAGTTTAATTTAATCTTGAGTTGTTTACAGAGAGCCCTCCAGAATTTTGACACGAATTGGACGCCTCTATCCGAGACGATCTGCGTGGGCAACCCGTGAAGACGAAAAATGTGTACAAAAAATTGTTTTGCCAACTGAGGCGCCGAAGGAAGACCAGGAAGAGGGATGAAATGTGCCATCTTGGAGAATCGATCAACGACCACCCAAACAACAGTGTTGCCACGGGATGGGGGTAAGTCTGTAATAAAGTCCATACCAATCAGAGACCAAGGCTGTTCGGGGACAGGCAGAGGATGAAGAAGACCAGCGGGCTTCTGGCGAGGAGTCTTATCCTGGGCACAGACAGTGCAGGCTCGCACAAAATCCACAACATCCGTCTCCAGAGTCGGCCACCAATAGAAACGAGAGATGAGTTGCACGGATTTCTTGATACCCGCATGACCTGCGAGATGGGAGGAGTGACCCCATTTGAGGATTCCGAGGCGTTGGCGTGGAGAAACGAAGGTCTTCCCTGGAGGAGTTTGCCTGATGGAGGCTGGAGAAGTGGAGATCAGGCAGTCCGGGGGAATGATGTGTTGCGGAGAGAGCTCTACTTCCGAGGCATCCGAGGAACGAGAGAGAGCATCGGCCCTAATGTTCTTATCGGCAGGCCGAAAGTGAATTTCAAAATTAAATCGGGCAAAGAACAGAGACCACCTGGCCTGGCGAGGATTCAGCCGTTGGGCAGACTGGAGATAGGAGAGGTTCTTGTGATCGGTGTAAATAATAACGGGAAATCTTGATCCTTCCAACAGATGCCTCCATTCCTCAAGTGCTAGTTTAATGGCTAGAAGCTCTCGGTCCCCGATGGAGTAGTTCCTCTCAGCCGGAGAGAAGGTCCTAGAAAAAAAACCACAAGTAACAGCATGCCCGGAAGAATTTTTTTGTAGAAGGACCGCTCCAGCTCCTACAGAGGAGGCATCAACCTCCAATAGGAAGGGTTTAGATGGGTCAGGTCTGGAGAGCACGGGAGCCGAAGAAAAGGCAGACTTGAGCTGTTTAAAGGCGTCTTCCGCTTGAGGAGGCCATGATTTAGGATTGGCATTCTTTTTGGTTAAAGCCACAATAGGAGCCACAATGGTGGAAAAATGTGGAATAAATTGTCTGTAATAATTGGCGAACCCCAAAAAACGTTGGATAGCACGGAGTCCGGAGGGGCGTGGCCAATCTAAGACGGCAGAGAGTTTGTCTGGATCCATTTGTAGTCCCTGGCCAGAGACCAAGTATCCTAGGAAAGGAAGAGATTGACATTCAAACAGACATTTCTCCATTTTGGCATAAAGTTGATTGTCACGAAGTCTCTGAAGAACCATGCGGACATGCTGGCGGTGTTCTTCTAAGTTGGCAGAAAAAATCAGGATATCGTCCAGATATACAACAACACAGGAATATAAGAGATCACGAAAAATTTCATTAACAAAGTCTTGGAAGACAGCAGGGGCGTTGCACAGGCCAAAGGGCATGACCAGATACTCAAAGTGTCCATCTCTAGTGTTAAATGCCGTTTTCCATTCATCCCCCTCTCTGATGCGGATGAGATTATAGGCACCTCTTAAGTCCAGTTTGGTAAAGATGTGGGCACCTTGGAGGCGATCAAAGAGTTCAGAGATGAGAGGTAGGGGGTAGCAGTTTTTTACAGTGATTTTATTAAGACCGCGGTAGTCAATGCAAGGACGTAGGGAGCCATCTTTTTTGGACACAAAGAAAAATCCGGCTCCGGCAGGAGAGGAGGATTTGCGGATAAAGCCCTTCTTTAAATTTTCCTGGATATACTCAGACATAGCAAGAGTCTCTGGGACAGAGAGAGGATAAATTCTGCCCCGGGGTGGAGTAGTGCCCGGGAGGAGGTCAATAGGACAGTCATAAGGCCTGTGAGGAGGTAAAGTCTCAGCTTGTTTTTTGCAAAAAACATCCGCAAAGTCCATATAGGCCTTAGGGAGACCGGTTACAGGGGGAACCACAGGGTCACGGCAAGGAGTACTGGGAACCGGTTTAAGGCAGTCCTTGGAACAAGAGGGACCCCAACTCTTGATCTCCCCAGTGGACCAATCCAGGGTTGGGGAATGGCGTTGAAGCCACGGTAGTCCAAGGAGAATTTCGGAAGTGCAATTGGAGAGGACCAAAAACTCAATTTTTTCGTGGTGAGGTCCAATGCACATTAGGAGGGGTTCCGTGCGGTAACGCACGGCACAGTCCAATCTTTCATTGTTAACGCAATTGATGTAGAGAGGTCTGGCGAGACTGGTCACTGGGATGTTGAACCTGTTGATGAGAGAGGCCAAAATAAAGTTTCCTGCAGATCCGGAGTCCAAGAAGGCCTTAGTGGAGAAGGTAGAGGCAGATATCCGCACAGGCACAGTAAGACGTGGAGAAGCGGAGTTGACTTCAAGGACTGTTTCACCTTTGTGCGGAGTCAGCGTACGTTTTTCCAGGCGGGGAGGACGGATAGGACAATCCTTCAGGAAGTGTTCGGTACTGGCACAGTACAGGCAGAGATTCTCCATGCGGCGTCGTGTCCTCTCTTGAGGTGTCAGGCGAGACCGGTCAACTTGCATAGCCTCCACGGCGGGAGGCCCAGGAACGGATTGCAGAGGACCAGAGGAGAGAGGAGTCGGGGAGAAAAAACGCCTCGTGTGAACAAAGTCCATATCCTGGCGGAGCTCCTGACGCCTTTCGGAAAAACGCATGTCAATGCGAGTGGCAAGGTGAATGAGTTCATGTAGATTAGCAGGGATTTCTCGTGCGGCCAGAACATCTTTAATGTTGCTGGATAGGCCTTTTTTAAAGGTCGCGCAGAGGGCCTCATTATTCCAGGATAGTTCTGAAGCAAGAGTACGGAATTGTACAGCGTACTCGCCAACGGAAGAATTACCCTGGACCAGGTTCAACAGGGCAGTCTCAGCAGAAGAGGCTCGGGCAGGTTCCTCAAAGACACTACGAAATTCCGAGAAGAAGGAGTGTACAGAGGCAGTGACAGGGTCATTGCGGTCCCAGAGCGGTGTGGCCCATGACAGAGCTTTTCCAGACAGAAGGCTGACTACGAAAGCCACCTTAGACCTTTCAGTAGGAAACTGGTCCGACATCATCTCCAAGTGCAGGGAACATTGTGAAAGAAAGCCACGGCAACACTTAGAGTCCCCATCAAATTTATCCGGCAAGGATAGTCGTAGGCCTGAGGCGGCCACTCGCTGCGGAGGAGGTGCAGGAGCTGGCGGAGGAGATGATTGCTGAAGCTGTGGTAGTAGCTGCTGTAGCATCACGGTCAGTTGAGACAGCTCGTGGCCTTGTTGCGCTATCTGTTGTGAGTGCTGGGCGACCACCGTAGTGAGGTCAGCGACATCTGGCAGAGGTACTTCAGCGGGATCCATGGCCGGATCTACTGTCACGATGCCGGCTGGCAGGAGGTGGATCCTCTGTGCCAGAGAGGGATTGGCGTGGACCGTGCTAGTGGACCGGTTCTAAGTCACTACTGGTTTTCACCAGAGCCCGCCGCAAAGCGGGATGGTCTTGCTGCGGCGGTAGTGACCAGGTCGTATCCACTAGCAACGGCTCAACCTCTCTGGCTGCTGAAGATAGGCGCGGTACAAGGGAGTAGACAGAAGCAAGGTCGGACGTAGCTGAAGGTCGGGGCAGGCAGCAAGGATCGTAGTCAGGGGCAATGGCAGGAGGTCTGGAACACAGGCTAGGAACACACAAAGAAACGCTTTCACTGGCACAATGGCAACAAGATCCGGCGAGGGAGTGAAGGGGAAGTGAGGTATAAATAGGGAGTGCACAGGTGAACACACTAATTGGAACCACTGCGCCAATCAGCGGCGCAGTGGCCCTTTAAATCGCAGAGACCCGGCGCGCGCGCGCCCTAGGGAGCGGGGCCGCGCGCGCCGGGACAGGACAGACGGAGAGCGAGTCAGGTACGGGAGCCGGGATGCGCATCGCGAGCGGGCGCCACCCGCATCGCGAATCGCATCCCGGCTGGAGACGGTATCGCAGCGCACCGGGTCAGTGGAGCTGCCCGGAGCGCTGCGGTAGCGAGAGTGAAGCGAGCGCTCCGGGGAGGAGCGGGGACCCGGAGCGCTCGGTGTAACACTCATGCTTCCAACACCTACACTCTGTGTCATTCAGCCACTATATGGTCTCCTCATGCTTCCAACACCTCCACGCTGTGTCATTCAGCCACTATATGGTGTCCTCATGCTGCCAACACCTCCAAGCTGTGCCATTGAGCCACTATATGGTATCCTCATGATGCCAACACCTCCACGCTGTGTCATTCAGCCACTATATTGTCGCCTCATGCTGCCACCACCTCCATGCTGTATCATTCAGCAACTGTATGTTCTCCTCATGCTGCCAACACTTCCACGCTGTGTCATTCAACCACTATATGGTCTCCACATGTTGCCAACACCTCCACGCTGTGTCATTCAGCCACTATATGGTCTCCTCATGCTACAGCCTCATCCAAGCTGTGTCATTCAGCCACTATATGGTCTCCCAATGCTTCCAACACCTACACTCTGTGTCATTCAGCCACTATATGGTCTCCTCATGCTGCCAACACCTCCACGCTGTGTCATTCAGCCACTATATGGTGTCCTCATGCTGCCAACACCTCCACGCTGTGCCATTCAGCCACTATATGGTATCCTCATGATGCCAACACCTCCACGCTGTGTCATTTAGCCACTATATGGTGTCTTCATGCAGCCAACACCTCCACGCTGTGTCATTCAGCCACTATATGGTGTCCTCATGCTGCCAACACCTCCACACTGTGCCATTCAGCCACTATATGGTATCCTCATGCTGCCAACACCTTCACGCTGTGTCATTCAGTCACTATATGGTCTCCTCATACTGCCAACACCTCCACGCTGTGTCCTTCTGCTACTATATCGTTTCCTCATGCTGCCACCACCTCAACGCTGTGTCATTCAGCCACAATATGGTCTCCTCATGTTTTTTTTTTTATATTAATGTTTTATTAATTTTATTCAAAGTACAAAATTCAAGTAAAGTACAAAAACACCATCAATAAACAGGCATCGTAAGAAACGCGGTTGTCGATAGGGTACACACATATGATGCGTACCATCACTATATAAATGTCAGGTATTCAGTAACAAGACAGGATGTTGAATACATTAAAGTGAATAGTTTAAGACATGACAATTCAAACATCAATTAGTCAACTCAAGGTACATGGTCCGAGCTTCTATGCGATCAGGGTAGGTACAATCAACAACAATGTGGTTGGTGTAAGCAACATATGAGAAGAAGAGGAGATGGGGACAGAAAGAAGGAGGAAGAAGAGACAGGAAAGGGTTTCAAAGGGACAGAAGGGAATGGGAACGAGGAAGACTACTAGGTTCGTAAGAAAGAGGTTGTAAGACTTACCCAGCGGGTCAGGAGGGCTTCAGAACAACATGGCAAAGCAACGAGGCATGGTGGCTATTTGTGAAAAATGGGCTGTTTAGGTAGAGGGAGCACCGGAAACCGGGCGTGCTGTAGGGCTTAGGGGACATATGTTTCAGAGTGAAAGATGCATGGATGTATAGTCCCTAGAGGATGTAAAATGTGTCCAAGGGTGCCAGACGGTGTTGTATTTGTCTATCTGATTTTTTGAGTCGGCTAGCAATTCTTCCATCCTGTGTAGATGGGAGGATTCTTGGAGCCAAGAGGTAATGGAGGGGGGAAGTTGCGAATTCCAAAGTCTTGGAATTACCGTTCTGGCCGCAAGCAACAGAAACGATATTAGTTTGGCCGTATGCTTGGGTATGTGAGCAGGAAGGATGGTGAGTAGGATGACTTCTGGCGTGGGGGGGAGCTGGGTCAATGTGATACGATGTATTATATCTATAACTTGAGTCCAGTATGTAGATAAGTGGGGTCAGGTCAGCCAAACATGAAGCATAGTGCCACCTACACCTCCACATCTCCAGCACGGAACATCGGGATAGAATTTGGCGAGTAGGGATGGCACTCTGTACCATCTCATTAGAACTTTATAGTTGATTTCTTGTGCTTTACAAGAGATGGAGGTGTGGTGGCATCGATTCAGAGCCCTGGTCCAGTCTTCCTCCGTGAATTGATGACCTATTTCTTTTTCCCAGCCTAACCGGAATGGGAGCGGATCGGTTGTAAATTCATGTATGAGGAGAGAGTAAAGGATACTGATTTTATGGTTGATTTTATGCGAGGAAACACAGAGGTTTTCAAAGTTGGTGAGTGGACGATGAAGTGATAGCTTCCTTTTGTTAGACAGGTAAAAGTGACTGAGTTGTGCGTATTGAAAGAGTAAGTGGGTAGTCACCTCGGTCTCCTGTAAGAGATCAGGTAGGCTCTTCAACGATGTCTGAGATATTAATTTGGAAAAACAAGTGCCATCTCCTCATGCTTTTTTAACAGCTCCACGCTGTGTCATTCAGCCACTATATGGTCTCCTCATGCTGCCAACACCTCCACACTGTGTCATTCAGCCACTATATGGTCTCCTCATGCTGCCACCACCTCCATGCTGTATCAGTCAGCCACTATATGGTCTCCTCATACTGCCAACACTTCCACGCTGTGTCATTCAGCCACTATATGGTCTCCTCATGCTTCCAACACCTCCACGCTATTTCATTCAGCCACTATATGGTCTCCTCATGCTGCCAACACCTCCACGCTGTGTCATTCAGCCACTATATGGTATCCTCATGCTGCCAACACCTCCACACTGTGTCATTCAGCCACTATATGGTCTCCTCATGCTGCCACCACCTCCATGCTGTATCAGTCAGCCACTATATGGTCTCCTCATACTGCCAACACTTCCACGCTGTGTCATTCAGCCACTATATGGTCTCCTCATGCTTCCAACACCTCCACGCTATTTCATTCAGCCACTATATGGTCTCCTCATGCTGCCAACACCTCCACGCTGTGTCATTCAGCCACTATATGGTATCCTCATGCTGCCAACACCTCCACGCTGTGCCATTCAGCCACTATATGGTCTCCTAATAATCAATAAGCAGGCCTACCTCAATAATGTAAAATTTGAAAAACCCTGACAGGGATGAACTCCTGAGAAAGCTGGGTGCTCACTATTCACGTGATACGTTTTGATACATTTTATACTAACTCATCAATGTCAGTAGAAGGTTAGAGAAGTCACGGTAATGAGGTCCCGGATGACACGATATGTTACTAAACAACCGTCATTTATGTCATCAATGGATTCCCGCATGGAGCTTGAGCGTCTATTAATACGACACGCCGGCGCTGATGACTCCTAAGTGCGGCACTCCGGTATCTGACAGGTAAGACGTCGGATACTAAAACTTAACTGAATTTACATTTTTCATATATTTAAAAACAGGTGTTTTGGAAACTTTTCAAGACTCTTTACTTTTATTGCTCAGTAGATTGTGTATTTGTGTAATTTACATTTGTTCATTTTTATGCTTTCATATAAAATTTTTTGCAACTCAGAAAATTTAAATTCTATCAATTTTCGATGTTTTCCTCCTCTACAGTATGAGCCATAACTATTTAATTTTTCTACGGACCCATATAAGGCTTGTTTTTATTTGTGGGACCAAACTTTGTAATGACACTTATCATTTACCAAAAATTTGTTGTGTGTGTGTTTTTACGCCATTCACTGTGCGGCCAAATTTACTTGTTATCTGTATTCTTCAGGTCAGTAGGATTACAACGCTACCCATGTTGTTTAGTTTTTGCCATGTCTTTATTTATATATATATATATATATATATATATATATATATATATATATATTATATATTTTTTTTTTCTAAAGGCTTTAAATCACCATATTCTAATCCCAGTTAACTTTCTTTCCATCTATGGAGCTGTGCTATGGCTGGCTAATTTTCTGTGCCATGATTTGTGATGTTTTTTTTTTTTACCATTTTGGAATAGATGGGTACATTTTTTTTATTTATTTTTTTATTGATTTGTATTCCATTTATTTCTGCAATTCTGGCTTTTTTTTTTGCTTTCTATTTTATCAGTTCAGATAAATCTATATTCTGTATAACCAAATATGTTTATTTATTTATTCTAAATTGTAAAATGGGAATAAGGGGTAATTCGAATTTTTTTTACAATATTTTTTTCCATCCAGGGGACTTGTATGAGCAATCACTTGATTGCTCATACAGATCAACTCAGTATACGTGTACTGAATTGGTCCATTACTTCTGTCCTAGCCAGACTGTACCAATAGCACAGTCTGGGCAGCACTGGAGGCCATATGCAGGCCTTGGGCTGCCATGAGAAAGGATGGGTTCCCACAGTTGTGTGGCACCAATCCAAACCACTACACTGGCATCACATATTGCTCCATGACAGCTACTAATGTTGGCCCTCAACTGCCAGGTATGGAGCGAGCTTGAGTTACGAGCCTTCTTCATACACCCCTAATGGTTCTATGACAAAAAAAAAAAAATGTCATAGGTCACTAAGGGGTTAAAGGGGTTATCCACCATAAGGTGATTTTTAGTACATACCTGGCAGACAGTAATGGACATGCTTAGGAAGGATCTGCACTTGTCTTGGGGCTAAATGTCACGAGAATACCATTGCACTGTGGCTTTTTGTGAACTGTTTTTTTTTTTCTTTTTTTTCCAAAGTAAAATTTATTGAAGGTTTTTGAAAACATAATCTGACATAACGTCAAAAAGCAATGCGGTACACAGTCGTCGTATTCACGATCATCAAATAAAACATGAACAAGCAGAAAACAGTTATGATAGAACAATGCTACATCCAGGTTTAAAGACAGTTAGATAACACCTTTATAGTAATCATCAGTGTTGTCATACATCAAATAATCAAAGAGTGTAATCAAGTGGGCGTGAAAAAATGAAGTATGTTAGACAGCACGGGTTGGAGCTATGGATGGATGGTACTGGATGAGTCCTGCAGATGGATACATGGTCTGAGTCGACTGTAGGATAGCAACTCAGCGTGAGCACTAGTACGGGGGGGGGGGGGGGGAGAGGAAGAGGTCAGGAAAGAAAGGAAGGAAGAAAGAATATGAGAGAGGGAAAGAACAGAGAGCAGGGAAGGAATGGTGGAGGAACTGGTTTTTTTCTGTTTGACTTTTCTTTTTTTTTTTTACTACAAATCCCACAATTCCATTTTCCTCTCTCCCACACATCAGCCACCCCACCCATTGAAACAAAAGACCTGTGGTTTTCAATCAGGGCACCTACAGCTGTTGCATTAGTTGCAGATTTATCTCTCTCCCACCAAGCAATCGCTCCACCCATTGAAGCAGACAGGGTCCCTGTCATCAGCTGACTGTTACGCCGAGCGCTCCGGGTCCCCGCTCCTCCCCGGAGCGCTCGCTTCTCTCTCTCCGCTGCAGCGCTCCGGTCACGTCCTCTGACCCGGGGCGCTGCGATCCCGCTGCCAGCCGGGATGCGATTCGCGATGCGGGTAGCGCCCGCTCGCGATGCGCACCCCGGCTCCCCTACCTGACTCGCTCCCCGTCTGTTCTGTCCCGGCGCGCGCGGCCCCGCTCCCTAGGGCGCGCGCGCGCCGGGTCTCTGCGATTTAAAGGGCCACTGCGCCGCTGATTGGCGTAGTGGTTCCAATTAGGGTAATCACCTGTGCACTTCCCTATATTACCTCACTTCCCTTGCACTCCCTTGCCGGATCTTGTTGCCTTAGTGCCAGTGAAAGCGTTCCTTGTGTGTTCCTAGCCTGTGTTCCAGACCTTCTGCCGTTGCCCCTGACTACGATCCTTGCTGCCTGCCCCGACCTTCTGCTACGTCCGACCTTGCTTCTGCCTACTCCCTTGTACCGCGCCTATCTTCAGCAGCCAGAGAGGTGAGCCGTTGCTAGTGGATACGACCTGGTCACTACCGCCGCAGCAAGACCATCCCGCTTTGCGGCGGGCTCTGGTGAAAACCAGTAGTGGCTTAGAACCGGTCCACTAGCACGGTCCACGCCAATCCCTCTCTGGCACAGAGGATCCACTACCTGCCAGCCGGTATTGTGACAGTAGATCCGGCCATGGATCCCGCTGAAGTTCCTCTGCCAGTTGTCGCTGACCTCACCACGGTGGTCGCCCAGCAGTCACAACAGATAGCGCAACAAGGCCAACAGCTGTCTCAACTGACCGTTATGCTACAACAGTTACTACCACAGCTTCAGCAGTCATCTCCTCCGCCAGCTCCTGCACCTCCTCCGCAGCGAGTGGCCGCTCCTGGGATACGCTTATCCTTGCCGGATAAATTTGATGGGGACTCTAAGTTTTGCCGTGGCTTTCTTTCCCAATGTTCCCTGCATCTGGAGATGATGTCGGACCTGTTTCCCACTGAAAGGTCTAAGGTGGCTTTCGTAGTCAGTCTTCTGTCCGGAAAAGCCCTGTCATGGGCCACACCGCTCTGGGACCGCAATGACCCCGTCACTGCCTCTGTACACTCCTTCTTCTCGGAAATCCGAAGTGTCTTTGAGGAACCTGCCCGAGCCTCTTCTGCTGAGACTGCCCTGTTGAACCTGGTCCAGGGTAATTCTTCCGTTGGCGAGTATGCCGTACAATTCCGTACACTTGCTTCAGAATTGTCCTGGAATAATGAGGCCCTCTGCGCGACCTTCAAAAAAGGCCTATCCAGCAACATTAAAGATGTTCTGGCCGCACGAGAAATTCCTGCTAATCTACATGAACTTATTCACCTAGCCACTCGCATTGACATGCGTTTTTCTGAAAGGCGTCAGGAACTCCGCCAAGATATGGACTCTGTTCGCACGAGGCGTTTCGTCTCCTCGGCTCCTCTCTCCTCTGGTCCCCTGCAATCTGTTCCTGTGCCTCCCGCCGTGGAGGCTATGCAGGTCGACCGGTCTCGCCTGACACCTCAAGAGAGGACACGACGCCGTATGGAGAACCTCTGCCTGTACTGTGCTAGTACCGAACACTTCCTGAGGGATTGTCCTATCCGTCCTCCCCGCCTGGAAAGACGTACGCTGACTCCGCACAAAGGTGAGACAGTCCTTGATGTCTACTCTGCTTCTCCACGTCTTACTGTGCCTGTGCGGATGTCTGCCTCTGCCTTCTCCTTCTCTACTGTGGCCTTCTTGGACTCTGGATCTGCAGGAAATTTTATTTTGGCCTCTCTCGTCAACAGGTTCAACATCCCAGTGACCAGTCTCGCCAGACCCCTCTACATCAATTGTGTAAATAATGAAAGATTGGACTGTACCATACGTTTCCGCACGGAGCCCCTTCTTATGAGCATCGGATCTCATCATGAGAGGATTGAACTTTTGGTCCTCCCCAATTGCACCTCGGAGATTCTCCTTGGACTTCCCTGGCTTCAACTTCATTCCCCAACCCTGGATTGGTCCACTGGGGAGATCAAGAGTTGGGGGTCCTCTTGTTCCAAGAACTGTCTAAAACCGGTTCCCAGTAACCCTTGCCGTAACTCTGTGGTTCCTCCAGTAACCGGTCTCCCTAAGGCCTATATGGACTTCGCGGATGTTTTCTGCAAAAAGCAAGCTGAGACTCTACCTCCTCACAGGCCTTATGATTGCCCTATCGACCTCCTCCCGGGCACTACCCCACCCCGGGGCAGAATTTATCCTCTCTCTGCCCCAGAGACTCTTGCCATGTCCGAATACGTCCAGGAGAATCTAAAAAAGGGCTTTATCCGTAAATCCTCCTCCCCTGCCGGAGCCGGATTTTTCTTTGTGTCCAAAAAAGATGGCTCCCTACGTCCTTGCATTGACTACCGCGGTCTTAATAAAATCACGGTTAAGAACCGCTACCCCTTACCCCTCATCTCTGAACTCTTTGATCGCCTCCAAGGTGCCCACATCTTTACTAAATTGGACTTAAGAGGCGCCTATAACCTCATCCGCATCAGAGAGGGGGACGAGTGGAAAACGGCATTTAACACCAGAGATGGACACTTTGAGTATCTGGTCATGCCCTTTGGCCTGTGCAACGCCCCTGCCGTCTTCCAAGACTTTGTCAATGAAATTTTTCGTGATCTGTTATACTCCTGTGTTGTTGTATATCTGGACGATATCCTAATTTTTTCTGCCAATCTAGAAGAACACCGCCAGCATGTCCGTATGGTTCTTCAGAGACTTCGTGACAACCAACTCTATGCCAAAATTGAGAAATGTCTGTTTGAATGCCAATCTCTTCCTTTTCTTGGATATTTGGTCTCTGGCCGGGGACTACAGATGGATCCAGACAAACTCTCTGCCGTCTTAGATTGGCCACGCCCCTCCGGACTCCGTGCTATCCAACGCTTTTTGGGGTTCGCCAATTATTACAGGCAATTTATTCCACATTTTTCTACCATTGTGGCTCCTATCGTGGCTTTAACCAAAAAAAATGCTGATCCCAAGTCCTGGCCTCCTCAAGCAGAAGACGCCTTTAAACGACTTAAGTCTGCCTTTTCTTCGGCTCCCGTCCTCTCCAGACCCGACCCTTCCAAACCCTTCCTATTGGAGGTTGATGCCTCCTCAGTGGGAGCTGGAGCTGTTCTCCTACAAAAAAATTCTTCCGGGCATGCTGTCACTTGTGGTTTTTTCTCTAGGACCTTCTCTCCAGCGGAGAGGAACTACTCCATCGGGGATCGAGAGCTTCTAGCCATTAAATTAGCACTTGAGGAATGGAGGCATCTGCTGGAGGGATCAAGTTCCCCTGTTATTATCTACACCGACCACAAGAACCTCTCCTACCTCCAGTCTGCCCAACGGCTGAATCCTCGCCAGGCCCGGTGGTCTCTGTTCTTTGCCCGATTTAATTTTGAGATTCACTTTCGTCCTGCCGATAAGAACATTAGGGCCGATGCTCTCTCTCGTTCCTCGGATGCCTCAGAAGTTGAACTCTCTCCGCAACACATCATTCCACCCGACTGCCTGATCTCCACTTCTCCTGCCTTCATCAGGCAGACTCCTCCAGGAAAGACCTTTGTTTCTCCTCGCCAACGCCTCGGAATCCTCAAATGGGGTCACTCCTCCCATCTCGCAGGTCATCCGGGTATCAAGAAATCTGTGCAACTCATCTCCCGCTTCTATTGGTGGCCGACTCTGGAGACGGATGTTGTGGACTTTGTGCGAGCCTGCACTATCTGTGCCCGGGATAAGACTCCTCGCCAGAAGCCCGCTGGTTTTCTTCATCCTCTGCCTGTCCCCGAACAGCCTTGGTCTCTGATTGGTATGGATTTTATTACTGATTTACCCCCTTCCCGTGGCAACACTGTTATTTGGGTGGTCGTTGATCGATTCTCCAAAATGGCACATTTCATCCCTCTTCCTGGTCTTCCTTCTGCGCCTCAGTTGGCTAAACAATTTTTTGTACACATTTTTCGTCTTCACGGGTTGCCTACGCAGATTGTCTCGGATAGAGGCGTCCAATTCGTGTCTAAATTCTGGAGGGCTCTCTGTAAACAACTCAAGATTAAATTAAATTTTTCTTCTGCATATCATCCCCAGTCCAATGGACAAGTAGAAAGAATTAACCAGATCTTGGGTGATTATTTGCGACATTTTGTTTCCTCCCGCCAGGATGACTGGGCAGATCTCCTCCCATGGGCCGAATTCTCGTATAACTTCAGGGTCTCTGAATCTTCCTCCAAATCCCCATTTTTCGTGGTGTACGGCCGTCACCCTCTTCCCCCCCTCCCTACTTCCTTGCCCTCTGGTCTGCCCGCTGTGGATGAAATTTCTCGTGACCTTTCCATCATATGGAGAGAGACCCAAAATTCTCTCTTACAGGCTTCTTCACGCATGAAGAGATTCGCGGATAAGAAAAGAAGAGCTCCTCCCGTTTTTTCCCCTGGAGACAAGGTATGGCTCTCCGCTAAATATGTCCGCTTCCGTGTCCCTAGCTACAAGTTGGGACCACGCTATCTTGGTCCTTTTGAAATTTTGCGTCAAATTAATCCTGTCTCTTATAAACTTCTTCTTCCTCCTTCTCTTCGTATCCCTAATGCCTTTCACGTCTCTCTTCTCAAACCACTCATCCTCAACCGTTTTTCTCCCAAATCTGTTCCTCCCACTCCTGTTTCCGGCTCCTCGGACATCTTCTCGGTCAAGGAAATCTTAGCTGCCAAAAAGGTCAGAGGAAAAAATTTTTTTTTAGTGGACTGGGAGGGTTGTGGTCCTGAAGAGAGATCCTGGGAGCCTGAGGACAACATCCTAGACAAAAGTCTGCTCCTCAGGTTCTCAGGCTCTAAGAAGAGGGGGAGACCCAAGGGGGGGGGTACTGTTACGCCGAGCGCTCCGGGTCCCCGCTCCTCCCCGGAGCGCTCGCTTCTCTCTCTCCGCTGCAGCGCTCCGGTCACGTCCTCTGACCCGGGGCGCTGCGATCCCGCTGCCAGCCGGGATGCGATTCGCGATGCGGGTAGCGCCCGCTCGCGATGCGCACCCCGGCTCCCCTACCTGACTCGCTCCCCGTCTGTTCTGTCCCGGCGCGCGCGGCCCCGCTCCCTAGGGCGCGCGCGCGCCGGGTCTCTGCGATTTAAAGGGCCACTGCGCCGCTGATTGGCGTAGTGGTTCCAATTAGGGTAATCACCTGTGCACTTCCCTATATTACCTCACTTCCCTTGCACTCCCTTGCCGGATCTTGTTGCCTTAGTGCCAGTGAAAGCGTTCCTTGTGTGTTCCTAGCCTGTGTTCCAGACCTTCTGCCGTTGCCCCTGACTACGATCCTTGCTGCCTGCCCCGACCTTCTGCTACGTCCGACCTTGCTTCTGCCTACTCCCTTGTACCGCGCCTATCTTCAGCAGCCAGAGAGGTGAGCCGTTGCTAGTGGATACGACCTGGTCACTACCGCCGCAGCAAGACCATCCCGCTTTGCGGCGGGCTCTGGTGAAAACCAGTAGTGGCTTAGAACCGGTCCACTAGCACGGTCCACGCCAATCCCTCTCTGGCACAGAGGATCCACTACCTGCCAGCCGGCATCGTGACACTGACTAGTGATGTCAGGTCTCGGCTGCATTGCAAGCTGGTAAAAATCTGAGACAACAGTCATTTTGTATGCTGGTAAAAATAAATATTGGGGTGAAAATCACAGAAGAATTGTGGGGAAACCGTCACACACAGGTACAGACACTATATTATGAACTACACTAACTTTACAGCCCCTGTAGCATAGTCAAATAAAAAACATTCCTGGAATACCCCTTTAACTAGTTTTTTTTTTATATTAAAATTATATCCCGGTAAAACATTTGTTTTAAGATGAGTTATATTTTTTCAATAGCATCATTTTGATATTTGTATAATGAATACAGTGTTTCCCAACCATTGTTCCTCCAGCTAATGCTTGCAAAACTACAACTACCTGCATTCTAATAGTTAAAGTTTTGCAAAAGCTGGAGAGACACTGGCTGGGAAACAGTGATGTAATGTTTTGAAAAAAAAACATTCATTTATTTTTTCTTTATCTATTTGTTTATTTTTTTTTACTTGTTTGTTTCTTTATTATGAGAGGATGGAAAAAAAACTGCAAAAACACAACAATTAAATTTAGCTTTTTGGGTTTTGCTTTTATGATGTTTAATGTGTAGTAAATAAAATTTGGTATTGTACCTTTTTTTTGCCCTTCTTTTATGTTTTACTACTGCATTTGTTTATTTATTTAGTATTATTATTATTATTATTATTAATTGTATTATCATTAATATTATTATTAGAATAATAATTATTATTATTATCATTATTATTATCGTTAATGTTTATTTTTTTAATAGATTTTTCTCTAATGAAGAGGTGTCAGAGCTCTTTTGTTTTTTTGTTTGGGACTTTTTTGTACATTTTTGTTTATTACCATTTTGGGGATTTTTTTTATTGCATATTTTTGGTGGTTAACAAAAACAGCTTTATGTGATTTACATAAAGTGGCAATTTTTTATTATGCAGTGTTACTATTTTTTCATCTTCAGGCCCAATTGTAATTTGTAACGACATCTTTAATTTTACTATAAAATGTACGGCCCAACCAAAAAATATTTATTGACTAAAAAAATAAATAAATAAATAAAAATAAAACCCTATTATTATTATTATTATTTTTACACAGTGCACTTTATGGTAAAAAAAATAATAAAAATAATGATGTAGGCCAATACAATTATAATGATATCAAATTTATATAGGTTTTGTATTATTTTACTTCTTTAAAAAAAAAATTTAACTTTTTTCTTCTTTTAACAAAATAATTAAACGCTTAAAATCATTGTAATCTGTCCCCTAGAACATTTCTATGTTATAATTATTTTTTATATACAAATCTTAATCCTTCCAGTACTTATCAGCTGCTGTATGCTCCACATGAAGTTGTGTAGCTCTTTCCAGTCTGACCACAGTGCTCTCTGCTGGCACCTATGTCTGGAATTCCGAAGAGAAGCCTTCTTTTTCTGCTAACAGTGTCATAATGGGCAGGGGGCTGACTGATACCCTCTGTGTCTGCGTTTTGGGGTGCCCACCTCCTTAATAGAGTGGCTGGTCTCTATGCTACTAAGGTGCAGGGCATGGGGAAGTCAAAGTAACAAACACAGTATGGAAGTCAGGGATAAAGGTCAGAGAACAACAGGCTTAACCAACAACAGAACAGCAATAGAACAACAAACAGGGAATGCGCAAACAAATGTTTGGGTTAAAGGGGTACTTCGGGGAATTTTTTTTTTTGTAAATTACTTCTATTAAACAATCTTAATCCTTCCTGTACTGATCAGCTGTTGTATGCTCCACGGGAAGTTCTTTTCTTTTTGAATTTATTTTCTGTCTAACCACAGTGCTCTCTGCTGACACCTCTGTCCATATCAGGAACTGTCCAGAACATATACCTACCTAATGGGGGAAGTATCTGTCACGATGCCGGCTGGCAGGAGGTGGATCCTCTGTGCCAGAGAGGGATTGGCGTGGACCGTGCTAGTGGACCGGTTCTAAGTCACTACTGGTTTTCACCAGAGCCCGTCGCAAAGCGGGATGGTCTTGCTGCGGCGGTAGTGACCAGGTCGTATCCACTAGCAACGGCTCAACCTCTCTGGCTGCTGAAGATAGGCGCGGTACAAGGGAGTAGACAGAAGCAAGGTCGGACGTAGCAGAAGGTCGGGGCAGGCAGCAAGGATCGTAGTCAGGGGCAACGGCAGGAGGTCTGGAACACAGGCTAGGAATACACAATGGAACGCTTTCACTGGCACAATGGCAACAAGATCCGGCGAGGGAGTGCAGGGGAAGTGAGGTATAAATAGGGAGTGCACAGGTGAACACACTAATTGGAACCACTGCGCCAATCAGCGGCGCAGTGGCCCTTTAAATCGCAGAGACCCGGCGCGCGCGCGCCCTAGGGAGCGGGGCCGCGCGCGCCGGGACAGGACAGACGGAGAGCGAGTCAGGTACGGGAGCCGGGGTGCGCATCGCGAGCGGGCGCCACCCGCATCGCGAATCGCATCCCGGCTGGAGACGGTATCGCAGCGCACCGGATCAGTGGAGCTGACCGGAGCGCTGCGGTAGCGAGAGTGAAGCGAGCGCTCCGGGGAGGAGCGGGGACCCGGAGCGCTCGGCGTAACAGTATCTGCTATGGGAGCCATACTTAATGCAAAACCTATTTACCCAATGGGGATATAAGCAGAGGATTATTATTATTTGGGGGATTATAGATGGGGAGATTGTTTAGAGGTGGGATGAGTTGGAAAAGTTATGAGCCTAAGATGTGTTTCTGGCACATTGTGCAGATATGTCATGGCTGGAAGAAGTCGGCATGGTGGTTTGCAGAAGAAAAAGGAAAGAGTATGACTCCAAAAATATGCCACTGAGTCACTGCTGGTATCTACTGCCATATGTTTACTGTATGGGGAAATATTAGTCTAGGTGGGGAGGCAAAGTAATATTGGTTGAGATGGGGCCCTAGATTCAAAATCCCAAGGGATTCTAGATACGCCCCTGCACTCCATTATTCTATTCTTGTGGAAACCTTTGGCTCACAGCCTTCATCGAAGATGTCAGTCTCTAATATTCTCAGCTTCTTACCTATTTTCCAGATAATTCCCACCTATGGCCAATCAGTCGGATGCTATGTTTGTGCTGGTTGGATTCCCGGGGTTACCTGAGATGTACCATACTGCGGTTTCTTGTGTATTGTTTCTGGTGTACGTCATTGCCGTATCAGCTAATGGCACCGTCATTCTTCTGGTTACATGGAAGGAACATCTCCATCAGCCTATGTACATCATCATCGCCAACCTGGCTTTCTCAGACATGTTATTTGATACCATAACTTTACCCAAAATAATAGCCAAATACTGGTTTGGTGCTGGAACCATAACATTCTATGCCTGCATGTTCCAGCTCTTCTGTGTGCACTACTTGGGGACTTTTGATTCATTGATCATCATGTTCATGTCACTCGATCGCTATGTGGCCATCAGCCGGCCCCTGAGGTACTCCTCCATCATGACTACGAGACGCACCATCATCATCTGCATGTTCCTTTGGGTTACTTCATCTGTATTCTCCATGATCAATGCCATCTGGAGCGCTCAGTTTCCATATTGTGGCTCAAGAAAAGTTAACAATTGTTTCTGTGTAAACACGGCGATCTTGGGTCTAGCCTGCGGTGACAACTCTGTGCTCAGAGAAACGGCATACTACACTGGCATGGTGGCTCTCTTAGGTCCATTGCTTTTAATTATTATATCCTACATCCTCATCTTTGTCAAAGCGCACACAGTGTTGAGGGACACGAATGGAAGGAAAGCGTTCTCCACGTGTGTCACTCATCTGTTTATCATTGCTATGTATTACGGCCCTCGGGAGTTTGTCTACATAACCTACCAGCTCAGATATGCACTCAGCCTAGACGTCAGCGTCTTGCTTCTCTGCCTCTATACGTTTCTCCCCCACGTTCTTAACCCAATCATCTATTGTCTAAGGACTCAAGAAATCCGGCAGTTGATAAGACGGGAGCTGAGAAGGAAGTTTGGGTTAAATATCGAGACGGGTGGTGGGTTACACAGCTAAACTATGATCTATAGGAACATAAGAAAATTATAATAGTAGTAAAAGAAAAAAATGTATATATCCTGTTTTTACCTTATTTTTACCAGTGATGGTAACTCCAATGGTAAATTTGGATATGGGGGTCCTAAGTTATCATTGGTGCACAGTGATTGTATATGTTGTTGACCGAATTTAATCATTTATTTTTCCTTGCCTTCTATCTATAATGCTTTGATTTTTTCATAAAAATGTATATTGGCAACCTTTATTTTACCATGTAGTATATTGTGAAACCAAGAAAGTGGAGTGAAATCTGAAAAGAAAATCTATATTGTGCAATTGTTCACTATGTATTAAAATAAGGATAATACTGATCTATGTTTTTAATGTTTTACTACTTCTAAAATTGTAATAAATAAAAATAACTTTCCCCATTCTTTTTTAATCAAAATGTAGGGAAACACAATAGTACATGAGGCCCAGGATGTCAATCTCTCCTGTGTGCCTGTGGAAAATATCCTTAAGCCAAAAGTGATAGAAGCTGTACAAGTTCCTCTCTGACACGACTGGACTCTTTGTAGGCTTCTGGCCAAAGCCACCTTAAAGGGATACTCCCACTCTAGACATCTTATCCCCTATCCAAAGACATCTTATCCCCTAGACATCTTATCCCCTATCCAGGACTCCGCCCCCGTGTGACGCTACGCCCGTCCCCTCAATGCAAGTCTATGGGAGGGGACGTCACGCCCCCTCCCATAGACTTGCATTGAGGGGACGGGAGTGATGTCACACGGGGGCAGAGTCCTGACGTCATAGACGTCAGTTCCCATAGTCGCGACTCAGACCCCCCAGCGGATCCGGTGGGTGCCGCATGCAATAATGCGGGGGTCCCCAGCGGCGGGACCCCCACGATCAGACATCTTATCCCCTATCCTTTGGATAGGGG
This sequence comes from Hyla sarda, assembly GCF_029499605.1. Taxonomy (NCBI): domain Eukaryota; kingdom Metazoa; phylum Chordata; class Amphibia; order Anura; family Hylidae; genus Hyla; species Hyla sarda. The sequence goes on from NC_079190.1 coordinate 6,712,992, forward strand.
ATAAGATGTCTAGGGTGGGAGTACCCCTTTAATACCAACCGGCCATTCATTCCATAAAAGAACTTTCTCCTGAATTCCCCATAACTCACACAGCTTCTCCTGGATAAGATACGTGCTTCCTGGAACACCGCACATACCATCACGGGTACACTAGCACCCAGACAAATACACCATAGTGTACCCCGGGGTTAAGGACAAGGATGAAAGGGTGTGACTATATTGTAATGGCACAGAGCGGGCTTACCTATACTGTGAGGGCACAGAGCGGGCCTACCTATACTGTGAGGGCACAGAGCGGGCCAATCGATACTATGGGGAAACAGAGTGGGCCTAATTATACTGTGTGGGCACATAGCCAGCCTACCTATACTGTGGGGACACAGAGGGAGTGTGACTATACTGTGTAAACAAAGAGGGGGTGTGATTACACAGAGGGGTTATGACTATACTCTGGCGACACAGAGGGGGTGGGAGTTTACTGTGGGAACATGGAGTGTGACTATACTGTAAAGACATAGAGTGGGCCTAGCTATACTGTGAGGTGCAGAGCGGGCCTACCTATATTGTGAGAGCACCGAGCGGGCCTACCTATACTGTGAGGCCACAGAGCAGGCCTACCTATACTGTGAGGCACAGAGCGGGCCTACCTATACTGTGTAGACACAGAGGGGGTGTGACCTTACTGTGAGGGCACAAAGGGGATGTGACTAAACTGTGAGGGCACAGAACGGGCCTATCTATACTGTGAGAGCTCAGAGCGGGTCTACCTATACTGTGAAAGCTCAGAGCGGGCCTACCTATACTATGTGAGCACAGAGCGGGCCTACCTGTAGTGTGAGACTCAGAGTGGGCCTACCTATACTGTGAGGGCACAGGGCAGGCCTACCAATACTGTGAGGTGCAGAGTGGGCCTACCTATATTGTGTGAGCACAGAGCGGGCCTGCCTATACTGTGAGAGCACAGAGCGGGCCTACCTATACTGTGAGGGCACAGAGCAGGCCTACCTATACTGGGAGGCGCAGAGCGGGCCTACCTATACTGTGAGGGCACAGAGGGAGTGTGACTATACAGTGTAAACAAAGAGGGGGTGTGATTACACAGAGGGGTTATGACTAGAGATGAGCGAACTTTTCAAAAATTCGATTCGGCCTATTCGCCGTACTTTCCGGAAAAGTTTGTTTCGATCCGAATTTTTTTGCGGCGAATCTATATAAAAAAAGGCTATTTCTAGCCTACATACAGCCTCTATAGGGGTATAGAACACTTTGCTGTATTCTAAAACGCATATGGAGTGTGCTGGGGTAGTGAAATAATACTGTTATTCAGAATAACATACAGATTATCGGCATTGCTCTTAGAATCACTGCCGCACAGCAGCACAATGACAGAGCCTGGTGGTGGCATCAGTGTCAGGAGACAATATAGTGTCTCAATGACACAGAATGGAGGTGGTGGCAGCATGAGGACACCATATAGTGGCTGAATGGCACAGCTTGGATGAGGCTGAAGCATGAGGACACCATAAAGTGGCTGAATGACACAGAATGGAGGTGTTGGCAGCATGAGGACACCATATAGTGGCTGAATGACACAGCGTGAAGGTGTTGGCAGCATGAGGAGACCATAGAGTGGCTGAATGGCACAGTGTGGAGGTGTTGGCAGCATGAGGATACCATATAGTGGCTGAATGACACAGCTTGGATGAGGCTGAAGCATGAGGACACCATATAGTGGCTCAATGACACAGAATGGAGGTGTTGGCAGCATGAGGACACCATATAGTGGCTGAATGACACAGCATGGAGGTGTTGGCAGCATGAGGAGACCATATAGTGGATGAATGGCACAGCCCGGAGTTGCCAGCAGCATGAGTAGGCACTAGGCCTTCACAATCCATAAGATTAAAAGATTAATTAAGAAATTGAAACTGAAGATTTTGGATAGCGGGTGCTACCGATGAGAAAATTTGAAATTACCAGACCCACAGCGGCATCAGTAACCCATATATTGCCTGAATAACACAGCCTGGAGTTAGCTGATGCAAGAGTACACACCAGGGCTTCACAATCCGTCCCAAAAAACACCACAATTTTAGAAATTTTTGAAAAAGATTTTGGATAGCGGGTGCTACCTATGAGAAAATTTGAAATTAACAGACCCAGGCCCCACAGCGGCATCAGTAACCCATATACTGCCTGAATGACACAGCCTGGAGTTGGCTGATGCACGAGTACACACTAGGGCTTCACAATCCCTCAAAAAAAAAAACACAACAATTGTAGAAATTTATGAAGAAGACTTGTGGATAGCGGGTGCTACCTATGAGAAAATTTGAAATTCCCAGACCCAGGCCAAGCAGCGCCATCAGTAAACCATATTGTTACGCCTAGCGCTCCGGGTCCCCGCTCCTCCCCGGAGCGCGTACGGCGTCTCTCTCTCCGCAGCGCCCCGGTCGGTCCCGCTGACCGGGAGCGCTGCACTGTCATGGCCGTCGGGGATGCGATTCGCACAGCGGGACGCGCCCGCTCGCGAATCGCATCCCAGGTCACTTACCCGTTCCCGTCCCCTGCTGTCATGTGCTGGCGCGCGCGGCTCCGCTCTCTAGGGCGCGCGCGCGCCAGCTCCCTGAGACTTAAAGGGACACAAAACGCTTTCACTGGCACAAGGCAACAAGATCCGGCAAGGGAGTGCAAGGGAGGAGATCAGATATAGCCAGGGAGCAGGTGGAAGCCAATTAAGCTAATTGGGCCAGGCACCAATCATTGGACCGGGAGCGCTGCACTGTCATGGCCGTCGGGGATGCGATTCGCACAGCGGGACGCGCCCGCTCGCGAATCGCATCCCAGGTCACTTACCCGTTCCCGTCCCCTGCTGTCATGTGCTGGCGCGCGCGGCTCCGCTCTCTAGGGCGCGCGCGCGCCAGCTCCCTGAGACTTAAAGGGACACAAAACGCTTTCACTGGCACAAGGCAACAAGATCCGGCAAGGGAGTGCAAGGGAGGAGATCAGATATAGCCAGGGAGCAGGTGGAAGCCAATTAAGCTAATTGGGCCAGGCACCAATCCTGATTGGTGCCTGGCCCAATTAGCTTAATTGGCTTCCACCTGCTCCCTGGCTATATCTGATCTCCTCCCTTGCACTCCCTTGCCGGATCTTGTTGCCTTGTGCCAGTGAAAGCGTTTTGTGTGTCCAAAGCCTGTGTACCAGAACTTCTGCTATCCACCCTGACTACGAACCTTGCCGCCTGCCCCCGACCTTCTGCTACGTCCGACCTTGCTTCTGTCTACTCCCTTGTACCGCGCCTATCTTCAGCAGTCAGAGAGGTTGAGCCGTTGCTAGTGGATACGACCTGGTCACTACCGCCGCAGCAAGACCATCCCGCTTTGCGGCGGGCTCTGGTGAAAACCAGTAGTGACTTAGAACCGATCCACTAGCACGGTCCTCGCCAATCCCTCTCTGGCACAGAGGATCCACCTCCTGCCAGCCGGCATCGTGACACATATATTGCCTGAATGACACAGGCTGGAGTTGGCTGATGCATGAGTACGCACCAAAGCTTCACAATCCCTAATAAAAAAGACAAACATTTTTGACAAGAAATTTTAACGAAAATTTAGGACAGTGAGTGCTCTCTATATATTAGCAGAATGACGCAGCCTGGAGTTGGCTGCAGCATGAGGAGACCATTGAAATGTGTGATTTTTTTATTTGAAATTTAAATAAAAACTTGTGTCCCAGACCCAGCCGTGTGGGTACAAAGGACCTAATCTCACAAGCACCCACAGGGCTCATGTGGCCGTAAGATGTAGGCGCAACATCTCCATAGCCCTGATTGGCCATTTTTGGTTTTTGTACCTTTGTTTAAGAACAAGCGCATATCCAAGAGTCCAGAAGACTCTATAATGCAGGACGGTGGACCACCAAAAGACATTCTTCTATAAAATAATTTTTTATGAAATAAAGAAGCAGAGTTCATCCCTCTGAGTATTTTTTTTTGAAAATGTTACTTAAAAAATCACACGCAACAATCGTTCAATGGTGTAATGGTTATTATTGTGGAAAATTCAAGTTTATTACTGTGATAATTATCAGAAAATTTGAAAAAAACACTACCCAAGAGTGTTTAATAACCCCATACTTTGCACCATAAATGTTGAAATTTTAATTAAGCATGTATGTATGTATTTCAAAAATCCTAAGATTAAAGTCCCAAGCCCAGAAGCATCAGGAAGTCAAGTACTTCCTGAAAGACACAGGAGCAGTCAGGAGTAGGCATCAGCAGTACCCGAGAGGCTTTAATAACCCCTTACATTGCACGATCATTCGCGAGATCGAGCAATAACAGGTGTGTTATGCCCTCAGATGTCCGGGGCTGCACGCGCGCTACACTGAACGGACCAGCGTGTGTCTATCTTTCACCGACAGGTGCGGGTAACCCGCTGAACCCCCTTCGCGATAGGGATCAGGGATTGCAATTATTTGCCAGGAAAAAAGAATCACAACTAAGCGCCGGTCATAAGCTCGGGTTCATTAAGTCCCTGCCCTTTGTACACACCGCATGTCTCTACTACCGATTGGATGGTTTAGTGATGTCCTCGCATCGGCCCCGGCGGGGTAGGAAAAGGCCCTAGCAGAGCACCGAGAATTTAAAGATCATTGTTGAAATAGCATTAAGCATGTATTAGCTACTGCTAAACTTCCAAAAATTTAAGGCCAAAGGCCTGAGGCATCAGGGAGGCAATTATTTCCTGAAAGACACAGAATGAATCAGGAGCAGTCATTCGTAGTACCCAAGAGGGTTTCATAACCAACCCCTTACATTTAAAGATGAATGTTGAAATTTGCATTAAGCATGTATTTAGCTACTGCAAAACATCCCAAAATTTAAGGTCCAAGGCCTGAGGCATCAGGGAGGCAAGTAGTTCCCGAAAGACACAGAATGAGTCAGGAGCAGTCATTCGCAGTACCCAAGAGGGTTTCATAACCATCCCCTTATATTTAAAAGTCAATGTTGAAATTTGCATTAAGCATGTATTTAGCTACTGCTAAACATCCAAAAATTGAAGGCCCAAGGCATGAGGCATCAGGGAGGCAAGTAGTTCCCGAAAGACACAGAATGAGTCAGGAGCAGTCATTCGCAGTACCCAAGAGGGTTTCATAACCATCCCCTTACATTTAAAGTCAATGTTGAAATTTGCATTAAGCATGTATTTAGCTACTGCTAAACATCCAAAAATTGAAGGCCCAAGGCATGAGGCATCAGGGAGGCAAGTAGTTCCCGAAAGACACAGAATGAGTCAGGAGCAGTCATTCGCAGTACCCAAGAGGGTTTCATAACCATCCCCTTACATTTAAAAGTCAATGTTGGAATTTGCATTAAGCATGTATTTAGCTACTGCTAAACATCCAAAAATTGAAGGCCCAAGGCATGAGGCATCAGGGAGGCAAGTAGTTCCCGAAAGACACAGAATGAGTCAGGAGCAGTCATTCGCAGTACCCAAGAGGGTTTCATAACCATCCCCTTACATTTAAAAGTCAATGTTGAAATTTGCATTAAGCATGTATTTAGCTACAGCTAAACATCCAAAAATTGAAGGCCCAAGGCCTGAGGGCAGGGAGGCAAGTAGTTCCTGAAAGACACAGAATGAGAATGGAGCAGGCATTCGCAGTACCCAAGAGGGTTTCATAACCCCTTACATTTAAAGATCAATGTTGACATTTGCATTAAGTCAATGTTTAAATTTGCATTAAGCATGTATTTAGCTACAGCTAAACATCCAAAAATGGAAGGCCCAAGGCCTGAGGGCAGGGAGGCAAGTAGTTCCTGAAAGACACAGAATGAGTATGGAGCAGGCATTTGCAGTACCCAAGAGGGTTTCATAACCCCTTACATTTAAAGATCAATGTTGACATTTGCATTAAGCATATATTTAGCTACTACTAAACATCCAAAAATTGAAGGCCCAAAGCCAGAAGCATCAGTGAGGCAAGTAGTTCCTGAAAGACACAGGATGAGCCAGGAGCAGGCAATCGCAGTACCTAAGAGGGTTTCCTAACCAACCCCTTACATTTAAAGATGAATGTTGGCATTTGCATTAAGCATGTATCTAGCTACTGCTAAACATCCAAAAATTAAAGGCCCAAGGCCAGAAGCATCAGTGAGGCAAGTAGTTCCTGAAAGACACAGGATAAGCCAGGAGCAGGCAATCGCAGTACCAAAGAGGGTTCCATAACCCTAATTGATAACCCAAGAGGGTTTCATAACCAACCATAATTGGGAAATGTTGGTGTAGCAGCTTGGTCAATCTACTCTGAGGCATCTGGCATTGGTGGCTGGAAATCCTGGCTGATCCATCCCTGATTCATCTTCACAAACGTCAGTCTCTCCACATTTTTAGTGGACAGACGAGTTTGTCTTGGGGTGACTATGGCCCCGGCCGCACTAAACACCCGCTCTGATGGCACACTACTGGCCGGGCAGGACAGCTTTTCCAGGGCAAACTCTGCTAGTTGTGGCCATAAATCAAGTTTGGCTGCCCAGAAGTCCAGCGGATCTTCAATGGTTGTTGGCTTGGCCATGTAAAGGTATGCCACCACCTGCTGGTTCAGGTCCTGCTCCATGTCTACCTGCTGCTGATGAGTTGCTTCACTATGCGGGTGAAGAAAGCTACTCATCAGCGACTGTAGACTCAGGCTGCTGCTGATTGAGCTGGTACTGCTCCTCCCACCCCTCCCCTCCCCAGCATCCATGGCAGTGGAAGGTGAGCGCAGAGGGCCCCCCGAGTCAGACCTGCGAGTGGATGGACCATGTGGCCGATAGGAATCAGCCAACTGACTACGTAGAATCTCTCTGTCAGTTTGTCCTCCCTCTCAGTGGGTGTAAAAAAGGCCCCCATTTTGGGACGGTAGCGAGGGTCTAATAAGGTGGAGATCCAGAAGTCATCCCGCTGACGAATTTTGACAATTCGGGGGTCACTACACAAGCAACTGAGCATGCATCGTGCCATTTGCGCCAGTGACTCGTAGGGACTACCTGCTTCCATCTCCACTGCATACTGCCACGGTGTGTCTGGGTCCTCTGTCTCAACTTCCTCATAACCCTCCAGCTCCTCTGGCTGCTCCTGCTCCTCCTCTCCTGTCCGAAGATTAGAAACACCGGCCATCTCATCCAACCTAAACTGTGCTCTGCTCTGCCCCTCATCATCCTCCTCCTCCAGTTTAGCCCCCACAGGGCCTATGTAGCCTTGAGATGTAGGCGCAATGTCTCCATTGCCGTGACCAGCCATGGTTTCAATCATTTGTTGTAGGAAATGTAGGAGTGGAATTACGTCGTTCATGGCGTAATCCAGGCGACTCACAAATAATGTGGCTTCCTCAAAGGGCCTCAGCAAACGGCAGGTGTCACGTATGAGCTGCCACTGGATCACTTTGAAGTTACACAGGGGAGTATTCCTATCTGCTTGGATCATCAAGAAATCGGTGATGGCTTTTCTTGTTTTTTGCGCGACCAGTTGTCCATTATAATGCCATCACTCACTTTACCATAAAATGTATGGCGCAACCAAAAAAATACTATTTGTGTGGTGAAATTAAAGAGAAAACCGCAATTTTGCAAATTTTGGAAGGTTTCGTTTTCACGCTGTACAATTTACGGTAAAAATGACATGTGTTCTTTATTCTATGGGTCAATACGATTAAAATGATACCCATGGTAACATACTTTTCTATTACTGTTGCGCTTAAAAAAAGTAGCAAACTTTTTAACCAAATTAGTACGTTTAAAATCCCCCTATTTTGAAGACCTATAACTTTTTCATTTTTCCGTATAAGCCGCAGTATGAGGGCTCGTTTTTTTTAATTTTTTGCACTGTGTTCTGTACTTCTTATTGATACCATATTTGCTCATATAAAACTTTGAATCCATTTTTTTGGAATAAAATGTTATAAAAAAGCAGCCATTTTGGACTTTTTTTTTTTTTTTTTATGTTCACGCCGTTCACCTTACGGTATTATTAACATTTTATTTTAATAGTTCAGATATTTATGCATATATTTACCAAATATGTATATAAAAAAAAATTAACACTTTTTGGGGGTGAAATAGGGAAAATGGGACAAGTTACATTTTTATTGGGGGAGGGGGTTTTTCACATTTTTTTACTTTATTTTTTTACTTCTTTTACTTTTATTTTTACACTTTAATAGTCCCCATAGGGGACTATTTATAGCAATCATTTGATTGCTAATACTGTTCAGTGCTATGTATAGGACATAGCACTGATCAGTGTTATCGGTCATCTTCTGCTCTGGTCTGCGGAAAGGCAGATCAGAAGACGGGGCAGAGCTGCGGGTGATCTGATCATCCATTTCAATGACAGTGATGCTGCAGATGCCATGATCTGTATTGATCATGGCATCTGAGGGGTTAATGGCGAATATCCGCGGGATCGCGGATGTCCGCCATTACGGGCGGGTCCCTGGCTGCAATCAGCAGCCGGGACCTGCCGCGCATGATCCGGGCATCGCTTTGATGCTTGCGGTTATGCTTAGGACGTAAATGTATGTCCTGGTGCGTCAAGTACCACCTCACCAGGACGTACATTTACGTCCTGTGTCGTTAACCCCTTAAGGTTTAAGGTCCAGGCACATATGAGTACGTCCCTGCGCCCTGGGTCTTAAGGACCAGGCACGTATGAGTACGTCCTGGCGAATTTCGCATCCCGCCACGCGGGTTGCGAAACCAGACGCCTGCTGAAATCATTCAGCAGGCGTCCGAGGCAAACGCCGAGGGGGGTCCCGGGACCCCCACATGTCGGCGATCATCGCAGATCGTCCGCGAAATCGCGCGGGCGATCTGTGGTGATTCCGGTCATTCGGGTCAGTGGTGACCCGATGACCCGGAACTAGATGGTGATCGGCGGTGTACGATACACTGCCAATCATCTGCCATTGCTGGGGAGAGGTGACAATACTGTAACCTCGCCAGCAATGCTACTTTTGGCCGACGATCGTCTGACCAATAGTAGAGCGGCAGAGGAGGGGTTAACGGTCCCTTCCCGCTGCTGCACCCGCTCTCTGTGTTCAGTCAGCGGGTGCAGCAGTGAGGAGAAGACCGTGGATCCCCCCTCGGAGCTCTGGAGCCCCCTCAGGAGCCTTAGAATAGGGACAGCGAATTGCAGGGACAGGTAGGAGTTAATAAAGTAAAAAAAGTAAAAAAAAAAAAGTGTCCCCCCCCCGACCCCCTAATAGGACCCCAAGGATCCTATTAGGGTCTGATCCCTGACCCGGATCCTATTAGGGGTTCAGGGAGCTGCGTGCAGCATTTTTTTTTTTGCCCGCAGCTTTTTATTTTTTTTATAAACCCCCCTGACCCCCTAATAGGTCCCCCAGGGTCCTATTAGGGTCTGATCCCTTACCCCGAGGCCTATTAGGGGTTCAGGGAGCTGTGTGCACCACCCCTTTTTTTTTTTAGGCCGCAGCTTTTTTTTTTCCATTACTGTTATACACTTTTTACAAGCACCACACACTACATACTTCCCCGCCCCCACCCCCTCCTCCCCGCCACTGTCCCCCCCCCCCCTCCCCCCGCCACCGTAGAAAAGAAGGTGATGGTCCACGGGCATTTTCGGCAGGGGAGGCTTACGCTTGTTTAGCCTCCGACTCCGAATCTGTCAGTGAGGACAAGGAAGATCCAACTTTTTTGTGTTCTTTCTCGTCCTCCTCATCATCTAGCAGTGATGATGAGTCCCCTGTACTGCAGCGGAGACACCGCCAGGCGAGGCCACGCATCCCCCATGAGAGTGACCCAGTGGCCGACACTACTACGAGTGGCAATGCCGCTCGTAATAGCAGCCTGGCTCCCCCGGACAAGTGAACCGGAGCCCCCTTCCGATGACCCTGTCTGAAGCCCCCGAGAGGGTTATCAGACACGGATTCCTGAGTTTGTTGGGGACTCAGGAATCCGGATTGACATGGCTGGGTTCACTGATCTGGACTTTTTAAAGTTTTTTTTCAGTGACAGCCTGGTCAATCACATGGTGGAGCAAACGAACTTGTAAGCCCAGCAGTTCATTGCCCACCACCCCGATTCGCTTTTGGCCAGGCCCAATGAATGGTACGCCATTGATGCAGCGGAAATGAGGAAATTTTGGGGCCTCTCGCTGCATATGGGCCTGGTCAAAAAACCAAGTGTCCGTCATTACTGGAGCGGGGACATCCTCTATCAGACCCCGCTTTACAGTATGGCGATGACACGGAGGCGGTTCAATGCCATTCGGAAATGCCTGCATTATGCAGATAATGCAGTGCACTTTAGGTCCACTTATGGGGTACCTCCATACTCAGAAGAGATGGGGTTACAAATTTTGGGGGGGTATTTTCTGCTATTAACCCTTGCAAAAATGTGAAATTTGAAATTTTTTGTTTACATATGCAAAAGTCGGGAAACACCTGTGGGGTATTAAGGCTCACTTTATTCCTTGTTACGTTCCTCAAGGGGTCTAGTTTCCAAAATGGTATGCCATGTGTTTTTTTTTGCTGTTCTGGCACAATAGGGACCTCCTAAATGTGACATGCCCCTCGAGCAAAATTTGCTCTCAAAAAGCCAAATATGACTCATTCTCTTCTGAGCATTGTAGTTCGCCCGTAGTGCACTTCAGGTCAACTTATGTGGTACCTCTATACTCAGAAGAGATGGGGTTACACATTTTGGGGGGTATTTTATGCTATTAGCCTTAGCAAAAATGTGAAATTTGGGGGGAAACACACTTTTTAGTGTAAAAAATAATTTTTTTTTACATATGCAAAAGTCGTGAAACACCTGTGGGGTATTAAGGCTCACTAAATTCCTTGTTACGTTCCTCAAGGGGTCTAGTTTCCAAAATGGTATGCCATGTGGGTTTTTTTTTTTTTTGCTGTTCTGGCATCATAGGGGCTTCCTAAATGCAACATGCCCCCCAAAAACCATTTCAGAAAAACGTACTCTCCAAAATCCCCTTGTCGCTCCATCCCTTCTGAGCCTTCTACTGTGCACGCCGAACAATTTACATAGACATATGAGGTATGTCCTTACTCGAGAGAAATTGGGCTACAAATACAAGTATAAATTTTCTCCTTTTACCCCTTGTAAAAATTCAAAAATTGGGTCTACAAGAACATGCGAGTGTAAAAAATGAAGATTGTGAATTTTCTCCTTCACTTTGCTGCTATTCCTGTGAAACACCTAAAGGGTTAAAACGCTGACTGAATGTCATTTTGAATACTATGGGGGGTGCAGTTTTTATAATGGGGTCATTTGTGGGGTATTTCTAATATGAAGACCCTTCAAATCCACTACAAACCTGAACTGATCCCTGAAAAATAGTGAGTTTGAAAATTTTGTGAAAAATTGGAAAATTGCTGCAGAACTTTGAAGCCCTCTGATGTCTTCCAAAAGTAAAAACATGTCAAATATTATGATGCAAACATAAAGTAGACATATTGTATATGTGAATCAATTTTTTTTTTATTTGGAATATCCATTTTCCTTACAAGCAGAGAGCTTCAAAATTAGAAAAATGCTAAATTTTCCTTTTTTTCATAAAATTTTGGGATTTTTCACTAAGAAAGGATGCAAGTTACCACAAAAATTTACCACCATGTTAAAGTAGAATATGTCAGGAAAAAACAGAATCAGAATGATATGTAAAAGCATTCCAGAGTTATTAATGTTTAAACTGACAGTGGTCAGATGTTCAAAAAACACTCTGGTGTAAAATGGACTGGTCCTTAATGGGTTAAAGGGTACTCCGGTGAAAAACTTTTTTTTTTTTTAAATCAACTGGTGCCAGAAAGTTAAACAGATTTATAAATAAATTCTATTAAAAAATCTTAATCCTTCCAGTACTTATTAGCTGCTGAATACTACAGAGGAAATTCTTTATTTTTTTTGGAACACAGAGCTCTCTGCTGACATCACGAGCACAGTGCTCTCTGCTGACATCTCTGTCCATTTTAAGAACTGTCCAGAGTAGGAGAAAATCCCCATAGAAAACATATGCTGCTCTGGACAGTTCCTAAAATGGACAGAGGTGTCAGCAAAAAGCACTGTGCTCGTGATGTCAGCAGAGAGCTCTGTGTTCCAAAAAGAAAATAATTTCCTCTGTAGTATTCAGCAGCTAATAAGTCCAGGAAGGATTAAGATTTTTTAATAGAAGTATTTTACAAATCTGTTTAACTTTCTGGCAACAGTTAATTTAAAAAAAAAGTTTTCCACCGGAATACTCCTTTAAGTTGTACAGGAAAAAAGGAGATGTCCAGCGC